>NC_137976.1:62663954-62756454 GCF_963924665.1 Micromys minutus | reverse complement strand
ACCCCACTCAGTTGTTCTGGGATGTGGCAGGGAATCTCTCTGGGTTAATGTCATGCACGGCCAGAGCTGGGAACCGCAGTTGGAATGGAATGGAAACCCTCCTCCTCCTGCTCCTCACAGCGGAGCAAGACAGATGCCTGGCCCAGACTCACAACAGCTGTAGGCCAGGCTAGACACCCTGATCCACTGCGGGGGTCCTCTGCTTGCTCTCCAGGAAGACGGGAATAAACAGAGCCAATTTCCTGGCCTCCCAGCTCCTCACCTCCTCATCCAATTTCCCATGCTCCAGCTGAAAGCCCAAGGGAGAGGAGGCAGAACAAGCAGCTGTCTAATCTAGGTGGATTTTCTCAGGGGTGGGGGAGGCTGATTTTGGCTCCAGCCTTCCTCTTCCCTCACAGATGGAGCCGGAACAGCCTGAGCGAGTGGGGCTGTGAGCCCAGCTGCTGGCTGCTGTTCCCATGTTATCTCTCTCCTGACAGCTGCGAATCTGTTGCGGGGGTATGTGTATCCGAATCTGTATGTGTCCATCCGAGTGTGAGAGCGGAGAAAACCAAGAAGAGAGCGTGGGGTTCCCTGCTCCACCAGAATCCGCACCTCTTAAGCCCTTCCCCACTTTCTCTAGCCCATGTAATGCCTCTTCCTTCCAGCAAGCATCCAAGAGCACCTCTGACTGCGATTCAACAGTGACAATTGCTACCCTCTGGCTAAGTGAACACTACGCAGTCACGTGGTTTCCCAAGGATTAGAGGCTGGTGGTTCCTTTCAACTCTCAGAACAGCTCTAGAATGGCAGCAGGTATCAGCATTCCTGCATTGCACGAGGAAACCAGGAACAGAGTCAATATTTAACACGAGATCACATAGTTCCAGAGATTCTGATGCAGCCTACAGCCCCACCCCATTTCTGTTCTGCTTCCTGGTGGCGGCTGATAAGGAAGAACCACTGCAGGGAACTGAGATCACTCTTGCCTCTGATGCTTCACCTTGCTTAAGTTTGCCTATGTTGGAACCCTTCTCGGGCAACACTGGACTCTGCTTCTGAAGCCCTGAAAGAATTGCCTGACAGAATTATTCAGTGCAGCAGTGTGGGACTGAATCCCAGAGGTAACAGCACTATGCAAAAAAAAAAAAAAAAAAAAACCACAGAGGCCCTGATGGCTGTATTCATAGACCTGTCCCTCCCAGGCACCAGCGTTTGCTCATTAGAAGCTCCCGTGCACTGGGCAGTTTGCCATTGTTTGTTAGATTGTGTTCAATGTCCACATGCCACTGTCCTCCAGGAGGACCCAAAGGAACATTCTCAAGATGACAGGTAGGAACCTGAGTGTAGCTTGTCAGCCACGTCTCTGAAGCTTCTTGGGGTTGGGTACTTTCTGCTGAGCTTGCTGGCCTAGGTCATATGATCCCTACCTGGGATGGGGTCATCTGCTGAGAGGACAGTGACAGTGAGTAGCCAAGAGCTTCACCTCAGCTGCAGTGTCCTGAGGAAGGAAGCATCAGCCAAACAGAGGCCTAGACCATCCCCTGGGCAGTGCAGATGAGGGCTCCCTGGCCACCTCATTCTCACCAAAATAGCCTTTGGACTTTCTTTTCTCTCTTGAGTCAGGCTTCATTCCCATTTGTCTATACCCAGTGGTATAGAAAATCCTAGTTCTTCCTCCCCGGCCCCCAGGTTAAATTAAACCCCGCTTTGCAAAAATGAACTTTCTGTGATGTATCAGACTTAATGCTCATAATGTCCATTGGGATAGAGATTCTAGCTCACCCGTTTGCTGTGAGTGCAGGATTTTCCACTTACCCAAAAAAAAAAAAAAAAAAAAAAAATCTTTAAAAATCGTTATTATACAATGTTCTCCCTGCATGTACACCTGAAGGCCAGAGGAGGGCGCCAGATCTCATTATGGATCCTTATGAGCCACCATGTGGTTGCTGGGAATTGAACTCAAGACCTCTGGAACAAGAGCCAGTGCTCTTAAGTCTCTCAGTCTCTCTCTCTCTCTCTCTCTCTCTCTCTCTCTCTCTCTCTCTCTCTCTCTCTCTCCAGCACAAGCTTCCTGGCAATGCCAATGCAGTTGGTCTCCAGGTCACACTTTGGGGTGCACAGTTACCATGTGCCTATGAGACACACACAATTGATCCAAAACCTAGAAATCACAGAGCCATTCCCAGCTTGTGTATGTACTCTGAGCATGTCAAATGGTCCTAACAGGAACTTTCAGCAGCCAAAGCTGGTTTCTCGTCCTTGGGAGCTTAGCCTCAATCCCAGTGCACCCCCAGCCACAGCTCTACCCCCACCTCTGCTTAAGTGCATCTTCCCCTGAACCCCTGAGCAATGTCTTCTGGGAGACCTGGGTTGGTTGTAGAATCCTCCTCCTGTTTCTGATGCATGACAGCTTAGCCACACCCCTAGCACACATGCTTTCAGCTGTGTTTGTGAAAGAGCTCCAGCATGTGCTATAGCCCCCCCCCCCCCCCCCCCCCGTCCCACACACACACCACTGAGGATTTGCCTCCTCTGATGTCACAGGGTGGAGGTCTTTTTCAGGTGACCTGAGAGTTGGGCTTCCTGTTTTGTCTGAGGTCTGGGTTTATTTCCAAGAGTGGACCTGGGCTTCAGAGAAAGAATATAAATTAGGAAGACGTCCTCCTTAGGGAGACCTAAGGTCTTTGAAGAACCTACCACAGTGACTCTGATTTCCTTCTTAATCACAATGGACCATATAAAGACACTCCCCCTTCGAATGCTAAGCCCACTTGACTACTGCCTGTCTTACAAGGGTTGACCACAGTGAGGCCAACCTCTGTGTACTCAGGGACACAGTGTACTATATAGAACTGTGATGTCTAGAATGGGTATGGCTCCCAAAAGCTCGTTTATTTGAGTGCTTGGTCACCGTGGCCTACAGATCAGGATGTGGCTCTCAGCTACTGCTCCACTGCTATGTTTCCCACCATGATGGTAGTGAACTGATATTCTGAAACCATAAGCAAAACCCCAACTAAATGCTTCCTTTTACAGAAGTTGCTTTGGTCATGGTGTCTGTTCACAAAAACAGAATGATGACTAGGACAGAAGTTAGTACCAGGAGTGGGGTCTTGCCCTGAGACTATCACTCTATTTGTTCCATTTATCCTCAGACTTTTTTTTTTTTTTTTTTTTTAAACATTTTATCTCCTTGAGCACTAGAATTAGCTCTATCACAATTCCTGGTGACCCCTTTCCTCCTCAAACTGCATGTTTTGTTTTTCTCTTTTTCCAGCTTGCCCCTTTTCATTATTGATCTGTGTAAGATTGATTAATTATAATCATGTAACACTCAAGACTAGGCTGTCTTGAAATCTCCTGTCCCAACACCATCAACCAAAACTCATCCATTTAGCCTTTGGCAGATTTTAAGATAAGGGTATCATATTGTTTGCCAAAATATCACAAGAATGGTCTTTAGACTGTTTACTAATATTCTTCCCCTTTGAAACATACTGACCCAGGCTGTCGTAATTTACATCGCTCTCAGTACCTCTTTCTTCCAGGCTCTTACTAGCATGGCCCATTATCCCCACTTAAAGTGTTCAACTGCTTTTCTAATCAAAGTCCCAAAGTCCACATTCCACTAACAAGCAGCACGATCAAGTCCTATCACAGCAATACCCTGTTCCCTGGTACCAATTCTGAAGCTAAGGAATTACTGAGGGCAGGGGTGTCAGTAGTCCCTACAGGAAGGCCCAGAGAGGTCGTTGCAAGAATCTGTGAAAGCTAACCAGGATTTTGTTGGCAATACCAAGATGTTGGAGGTACCAGATTGTGGGGTATTTGCCAAGGACAGCTGCAGACCAGGAATGGAACCAGCCCAGGAGAAAGAAGTGTGTTGCAGTAAACAAAACAGAACACAGTCAATATGAAGAGTGTTTGATGTCAAACATGGAGAGGCATAGTTTGGAGTTTGCCCGACTGGTTTTGGTCTTGCTTTGGTCCAGTATTTTCTCGTTATGGTCCCTTTCCTCTCTCGTTTGGAATGTTAATGTATATTCTGTGCTATTGTATGTTGGAAGTATGTGATCTGATGCGGTGCGCTCCTCGACCAGCGAGGAAAGACGACCACCACCAGAGGATTCTTCTCAGATCACGCTTTATTGTGGGAGCCTCTTGATTGAAGGGGAGAGCAGGAAGCGAGAGGGGGGAACTACCCTACCTGTCCGCTTATATAGGGAGAAGCGCATTCGGGCTTGCCATGATTGGTTGTCACCAGTCTGCTGACACCAGAGGCCTCGGGATTGGCCGGAGATAGGTTATGTACTGCGCATGAGCAGGGTGCAGCGCCTTAGCTGACAAGAGCATTACTATATATAGAGTTGTTTACCTCAAACCGTGAGGGAGCCAGCGCCATCTTGTAATGGCGTCCGCATTCGGCTCCCCACAATCTGATTTTTTTTTTATTCTGATTTTATAGGAGATTATTGTTGGGTATTGGTTCTAATGCTTTGGTTTAATCAGGAATCTGCATATCCAAACTATGAAGGTCATTGTCCCTGATTGGTTTTTTTTGATCAGTCAGTAAAGATGTCAGCAGCCAATGGCTGGGCAAAGGGAGATGGGGCAGGACCCTTAGGTTTTCCAGGGCTAGGACACAGCAGAGAGGAGCAGAAAGGAGAGTCACCATGTTTCAGAGGAAGGCCGATCAGATTTAGAGCTGTAGAAGGAAAATCACCCGAAATGTAGGTGAAAAGAAATGTGCCCTCCTAAAGGGCTCCCCAGAAGTGTCTTGGGCAGCAAAGACAAGGGAGCCACCCAGAAGGAACAGGGTAACAAAGATAGATTATAGATTTTTAGGGTATTGTGGGAGTACTGGAGGGAAATGCTTTGGCTACCTTAAAGGCTGGGAGGATGATTAGAACTGCCCAGCCTTTAAGCTAGCCAAAGCATTTCAAAAATAAGCTAATGTGTGTGTGTGTGTCTGTGTGTGTGTGTGTGTGTGTGTGTGTGTGTGTGTGTGTGTGTGTGTGTGTGTGTGTTTCTTTCACAGATCCAAAGAGTTCCTGGGCTGGTGGCTGGAAGCTCAAGACCCACTGGGAGCATAAAGTGGTATGGCTAAACTCTAATGGAAGGGAAAGTGGAGAGCAGATATGACCATGCTTCATAACGTTCATGTCTGAGGTTCTCTGAAATAAAGAAAAACAGTGGTGGTAAATAAGAAAACAAAAAGGGACCACCAACCCTCACCATCTCCAGCATTGTAGAACCATGTGGCACCTGCGGGGTATTTTCATCTCAGTTAACCAGACTCATCAGACTCTTTGGCCTGGAGATCAGAACCTCTTCACCCAATTAGCTAAGTTCCCGTGGCAGGTCTCTGCCACACCAGCCCCACACATCCCAATTCCATGGCAGGATTGGTGCGTTCCACCACCATCCCTTTCTTTTTAATTCAGTTGAGTCACTGTGTGAAGGAAAACATCATACAATAAGCTCAGATCCAATTGATATCGATATAAACTGCTCACCTAGATAAGACAAATTGTCCTATAATAATCCATCCCTTATAAGATATTCATAGCTACCTGTGGCTATTTAAACCCACAGGGAAGTGGATCACCTTTCTCCTCCATCTTGGCTTCTCCCCTCCTCTCCTACTTCTCTGTCTTTCCAAAACTCTGCCTACCTCTATGTTTTTCACTGCTCAATCACAGGCCTTGCCTTATCCTGTGCCTGCCCTCACCTGCATAACAACCGCAAGTTAAAGCATGCTAAAAGAAAGCAGTCAACGAAGGCATCATGATCCTGTTTGCATGAACAGTGTAAAGACGGCCAAGCTCGAGTGACAAAGCCCCTAGAGCTGGAGCAGGGGCGGGAATCATCTGTGAAGGCACAAGGGGGACGCATGTATAGTGATGCTGTGACATAAGATGTCCCTGGCACTGTCACTGTAATCTCACTGCCTCTCATTGATCTGTGCCTATGGAATCCATGGGGTCTATAGCATACAATGCCACAATGAATTTGTTTCCAAAACCTCTTTAGCATATAGGCCAGGAACGATGGCTCACACCTTCAATCCCAGCACTTGGGAGGCAGAGTCAGGAGGTTTTTTGTGACTTTGTGGCCATCTTGGTACATATAATGAGTTTCAGGGCAGCTAAGGCTACACAGCGAGGCTCTGTCTCAAGAACAGAAAGCCAGTAAACAAAAGAAATCTTTCATATATAAAGCTTACTAAGGAAGAGGAGAAATGAAAAAAGAAGAAAGAAAAGAGAGAGGGAAGAAATGGGGAAAAGGAGGGAGGGAGGAACCAGAGCTAATTTATATTTGAAGCCTGGAGTATATATATTCATTACTTGAAACTATTCATCATTAATGGCATTGCAACTTTGCCAAGGGGTTTCTTTCCAGGACTATGAGATGCTGTTTTGACTTCCAGCCTCCAAACATATTTGCCAGAGAAACCTTTTTTCATAAACTGACTTGCCACAGGCGCTTTGTTATAGTCATGAAAATCTGACTAATTCGCACAGCTTTCATCTGTCCTTCCACAATCATGATCCACGTAAACGTTCAAGTAAGAATACGAGGATCAGATGTAAATCAACCACCAAAACCACCAGACCTCGTCTTTTCACATACAGTTTACATGCATGTTTACATTGTGTTGCATAGCTTGACAAATTCCCAGAATTTCATTGAGTTGTGTCATCATCCCCAAAGTGAATGGCGGACCTACCCATCTTTTGAGAAGCTTCCCGAAGCCTCTTACCACCCCCTCTCCTTAATCATCTATACCCACTGCCTCATGTCTAACATTATGCATTAGTCTTTTCTTTCCTGGATAGGGATTTCATTAACGGGACCCTGCAGTTTTTAGTATCTTGAGTCCATTTAACCACAGTTTACCCCATGCATAGGACATTCCCTCTTATTACATGGTAGTGTACTATTGTGTGGACATACCATATACATGATTTATGCAGGCCTTTGCCCGTGGAGATTTGCACTGACTTCAGTTTGTTCTTTTGACTAAGGCTGCTATAAACATTCTTTACAGTTTTATTGGGAACATGCTTTTCTTGTATAAATCTTTAGTGTCCCGTTTTCTCCTGTAAGTACATAGAGGTAGACCAGTTAACCCTAGGGTAGATACATACTTAACTCCACAAGAAACTCTCCAAGTGTTCTCCAAATTGTTTCTAGCATTTAAAAAACTCTCCTGGCTGGCAATGAGTGAGTGGGCTTTGGCTTCTCTGGTTCCCACCACCAACTTTGACATGCTCAGCCATTTTGACATGGTTCACCATTCTTGGGGTGTGAGGTAATATTGTTGCCATTTTTCTTTGCATTTCCCTGGTAATGAATACTGTTGTTTTATTTCCTGCTGTTCCTGGCTATAAAGTGTCTATTTAAGTCTTCGGCTCAGGATCTCCCTCATCACTTTCCTGACAGTCCTGTCAATTGTAAAGTCTGAAGAATTTTTTCCCCCTTCTTCCACTGGTTTGCTTCTTACACCTACACTAGCTCAGGTGCCTCCCGTATCTTAGCAAAGCTATGGTGGGAGAATTTGGACTACCTTCCTTGACACTAACCCCCTTTGTACATTGTGTTTGTGAGGCAGGCAGAAAGGACTTTACAAGCCAACCCATGTCACTCTTCAGTTCCCCATTACTCAGAGGGATCTATTCAGCATCCAAGGGGGCAGCAGGCACTGGTATCCTGAGTGATGATTAAGCTCCGTTCTCTCCACTCCAGGTACTGTGATCTGCAGACTAGGTGTTGAGCACTAGCAGACAGCCCTACCATGTACCTGCTCACTGCCAGTTCTTGACTGAGCTTTCCCTCCACCTGCAATGCCACTCCGTTCTCTTTCAGCCCTGTCTTGCAGCCACAGCCATGCGCCCTTGCAATCGCTGCATTGGGAGGGCTGAGACAAAGGGTTGCAAGTTCAGGGACAACCTCAGCTACTTAGTCAAGACCTAGTTTAAAACAAAACAAATGGGGTTGGGGATTTAGCTCAGTGGTAGAGCCCTTGCCTAGCAAGCGCAAGGCCCGGGGTTAAATTCTCAGCTGGGGGGGGGGGGGGGATAACAAAACTAAGTGTAATCTAATACTATGCTTCTGATAGGACTTTCAGGGATTCTTCTCTAAGCCTACCCACCCCAAACTCTCTCTCTCTCTCTCTCTCTCTCTCTCTCTCTCTCTCTCTCTCTCTCTCTCTCTCTCACACACACACACACACACACACACACACACACTGAGGTAGCCCTGTAGTCTCAGAACACTGAGGCATCCATGAGCCCACATGTTCTCGTGGACATCTTCAGCTGCTGCCTCCTTCTCAATTCCCCAATGCTAAACTCTTTATCTCAGAATTGAAATTCCTACCTGCGGCCAGAGCAGCTGGCCAGAAGCCTGCCAACTGAATGAGCCACTTTCTCTGGAAGCTGCTAGTTCCCTATGGAGCATGTTGTTGTGTTCTATAAAAAGGAAAGTCAGGGATATGTTTGGTGGAGGTGCAGTATGGTATGGGGGAAGGGAGTGCCTCTGCAGGCCCATGCAGAGCCATCCCTTCCCCCTGAGGTGCCAGCCACACAATAATGTATAGAATAGAGTTTATTTAGGGGAGGAGAGGAGAGAGGGGTGGGGGAGGGGGAGAGAGGTGGGACAGAGGGTGGGAGGGGGAGAGAGGGAGGGAGGGAGGGAAAGTGAGTCAGGAAGACCTGGCTATTGCCAGGTAAGTGTGGGGCGGAGCCTAGAAGGAATGCTAACACATTAGGAGACAAGCAAGAGGAGCTGAGATAAACAAACCCCTCTGCTGGAAATTAACCAGTTCACTTGCTGCCTTCACTACACTGACAAGGCCCCAGTATCCCCTGAGAGGATCTTAGAGGGACCGAGGGATCTGAGGGCTCTGCCCGCCCCCAGACACGGGGAAGACAGTAAAACTCTTCTTCCTGCTCAGGAGGGGTTGGTGCCCCCTGAGGTCGGAGGAGACACCTTCCACCCCAATCAACTTTCAGGCACGCCAAAGGATCTGTTTCCACAACTTCCCACTCATCCCCGAGCCTGGGAGGAGACGGTGATTACGGTGCCCACCTGGGGCGCGGGCCCTCCTCATTCACCGCTGGGCCTGTTTGAATAGGCAGCCCGGTGTGGGTGTTAGCAGCTCATTAAATCACAACAGCAGGCGGAGAGAATCCAAGACTCCGGGCCCAGGGCAGCCTGGAGGCTCAACCCCAGCTCGCAAGCTGGCTCCTCTCCCCTGCCAATTTGTCTGGTGGCTTCCTGTCTCCACCGTAATTTCTTCCAGTGGCAGGAACTCACCACCTTGAGCTCCTCCTGACCTACCTTTTGGGCACGTCTGACAAGAGGGAACACTAAACATTTTTTTAAATTCAGATTTTATTTATATATTTTTAAAAACTTTTTCCCATTTGTATCTACTAACTATATAAAATAATAGAACTGGGAACTTTGAAAGGCCACCAGCCCCTGGGCCCCTCCCTACACCACACAGTCAACGTTCTGGTTTCTGAGTCACAGGGAGCAAACACAGTTCCTTGCCATGACAGTCCCTCAGGTATGTAACTTCAGCTCTCCTGCCCCCCAAAGCCTTTTCTTCCCCAGGTCAAAGGTCCTCAGCTCCTGCTCATCTTCCCCATGTCATGGTTGCGGGTTCCCTCAGCAACCGCCCTGTGGTTGCCATGTCTGTCCTCTGCAAACTGTTCAGACTTTGGAGATCTGCATCACCCTCCAGAGGTTAGGACTCACACTTGCAGGGGTTTCGTCCTGACAAACAGGCCCTGGCTACCCGCTTACTCAGCTGCAGCCTCTGCAGAGAGGACCAGCTTTTTCCAAGCATACTCTGAAGTCCTTAGGGGTGGTGGGTTCTAAAGTCATCTCCGTGACAGGGAGCAGAATAAAGAAGTCAGGTTATGCCCTCTGAGAGGATCTTTAAAGGCCCCAGATATCATTGCTCCCAGGGGGCCCACCAGCTAAGGCTTCTTGCAGTGTCTGCAATGGGCCCTCTGCTACCCTAAAAAAAACAAAAAAACAAAACAAAACAAAAAAAATACAGCTTCCACTTTCCCTCATTGAGTCCAGCACAGGAGTCACAACCTGATCTCATTTCTTTCTTAACACATGGCTCAGATAAAGTGTTTAAATAAGGTTGGAGACCTCATGCTTAGATTTGGAATTCCCATGTGTATTAACGTCCATGTTCAAGGCAAAAAGTTGGCATCTGTCTTCCTGCGTGTGGATTCTTTCCCTGGAGATCTGTGGATGCATCTGCCAACCCATGGCTCTGCTTCAGACTGGCCTCTTTAAGATGACTTACCTGGAGGAGGAGCAATTGAAGCCTCACAAACCTTGGGGACAGGGGTATGTGACAGCCTGTCCCTGTCCACAAGCCAAGCTTCTCAGACTGCCATCTGTACTAGTTTGGTTTTCTTCCATTGTGATAAAACACAACCAAAAAGCAACTTGTGGGGGTTGGGGAGGATTTATTTAGCTTTTGGCTTTTTGTTCATTAAGAAGGGAAGTTAGGCCAGGAACTCAGGGCAGGAACCTGGATGCAGGAACTGATGCAGAAGCCATGGAGGAATGCTGCTTACTGGCTTGCTCTCCCATGGCTTGCTCAGCCTGCTTTCTTTCTTTCTTTCTTTCTTTCTTTCTTTCTTTCTTTCTTCCTTTCTTTCTCTCTTTCTTTCTTTCTTTTAAACAAAAGACTCAGGGCTTTATTTCTAGCCCATCTGGCAGGGTTCTGCAGGCTCTCAGAGGGCCAAGGGCCCCACTTTACTTGCTGGCGATGAGCAGGTCCAGCAGCACCACAATGATTGAGTCTCTCAGCAGGAACATCTTGGAGATGTAACAGTCCTTGTTGACAAGCTTGGATTTCTTCTTGCCCTTGCCGCTCTTGGGGACCTCAGTCCACACCTCCTTCACATTTTCAAGCACCATGTTGCAGTGCCTGTCAAAGGCCTTCACCCGGCCCAGGAGCTTCTTGTTGTTCCAACAGTTGATGAGCACTTGCATGTTGTTCTTGCCCGACTGTGTGAGCACTGAGAGGAGACCTGTGTTGAAGTCCTCCTCCTCCCGCTTCTGCAGCTCCTCTGGGGTCATCTCATTCTTGGGTTTATTGAGGAGACTCATGATGGGGGTTTCTCTTGCATATCACGTCTGCCTCCCAGCATGTTGCTCTAGCCTCAGCTGGCTTTCTTAGAGCACCCGGAAGCCATGGAGGAGTGCTGCTTACTGCTTTGCTCTCCCATGGCTTGCTCAGCCTGCTTTCTTAGAGCACCCAGGACCACCAGCTCCAAGATGGCCCTCTCACATCCATCACTAACTGCGAAAATGCACTATAAACTCCCACAGGCTAGTCTGATGGAGATATTTCCCCAGTTCCTTCTTCCAGATAAACTCCAGCTTGTGTCAAGTTGACAGAAAAATACAAACCAAGGCTGTCACCTTGGCTACCTTTGGCCTATCTGTCTGGAACCCAGTCCCAGGTTTACAATTAGTCCTGATGCTTTCGGAGCAGTCTCCAGAAATTTGACTTGGGCCTATGGGTTCCCAGAAGCATAGTGAAAACTCACTGCCAAGGTTTCCGGATCAGTTGTAAGCCACCATGTGGTTGCTGGGAATTGAACTCAGGACTTCTGGAAGAGTGGTCAGTGCTCTTAACTGCTGAGCCATCTCTCCAGCCCTATCTATTGGTCTTAACAGTGATGATTCATGACCACCTGGGGAACAAAATATCACATGCTAGAGAGTAGTTGGCTCTGGAGATGTCTTTTCTTCCTCCTTCCCTTCTGTCTGTCTGTCCCTCATCTTCAGTCTTTCCTTTTCTTGAAGTCACTGGGGACACTGAAGAAAGTTGTCTGACCTCAGATAAATAAATAAATAAGTAAATAAATAAATAAGGTCTCAGGAGCCTATGAAACAAAGAACCACGGTAGTTAGTTCACACATCCTCTGATGATATTCTCCTATTCTCCCAGAAGAAAGTGAGTTTCCTTGACTCTCAGATCAGTGCAGGCAAGCGATGGAGAAACCCAGGCCCACCAGAGTCATTCTTCAGAGAAGAATGCCCTTTGTGGCATTCAGGTTGCATTTGTGTGCGGTTCCCACACATACCCATGGAGTCCTGGAGATTAACTGTGAAAAATGACCTATTTTAACAGGTGCACACTTGTGTGTAAGTGGGATTTAGCCGAGCGTGGAATTATTTTACCATGGAAATAAGTGTGGGCACTGAAAGGCATCAGTCTTCTGACCACACAGGAATCAGACAGAGGGTCAACACCAGGGAGTTCCTTTGGGCCTTGAAACGGATGTGTTGGTTGGATTTTTCCAGAGGAAGCTGCAGGACCACAAGGAAATAAACAGTGATGCTTACAAAACATGGCTGTTTCTGTTCCAATTCCCTCTTCAAAGCAGGTCCCTGCTCTCCAAGGAGCAGGGAGTAAAAACTTCATTGACTCTATTTAGAAAAGATGCTTGCAAGTGCGAGGAATCCTGGCAGGGAAGCAAACACATTTTACAGCACTGTCATTAAAAGGTGCTGTGGTCCAGGGGAAATGGCACCAGCTAGGTCACATTAACAGCTGCAGGATGCCTGAAACAGAACAGGAAATCAGAAGCCTCTGGGCTCTGCCTATCTCTCCAAGAAAACCAGGTCCACGTACCTGCCAGGCCCCTGCCTCAAGGGACCTTTCAAACAAGCCTGCATAGTCTTTGGGCCTGACCTTGCGATCAAAGCTACAAGCTTGCACCTTACTGGGAGCTGGGGAAGATAAGAATCCCCCTCGAGTGCCTTAGGGCAAACTAAGTTTTGAAGGCAGCAGCTGGTCTTTTCTGTGACTGAAACTTTCCCAGGGATCTGTTCAGGAGGTGGGGGGTGGGGGTGTGATTTGGCAATTGGCTGACTGCTCCCAGAGAAAGGCATTTCCTTAATGGAATAATTCATCCCTTTCTCCTCAAGACAGCTCACTGATAGCTTTTAAGACCCCAGGGGCTGGGGAGATGGCTCAGCAGTTAAGAGCACTGACTGCTCTTCCCAAGGACCTGGGTTCAACTCCCAGCACTAATATAGCAGTTCAGAACTGTCTGTAACTCCTAGTTTCAGTGGGTTTGACATCCTCAACACAGGCAAAACACCAATGTATATTAAATAAATTATTTAAAAGAAAGGAAAAAAAGAGGACATTCCCAAATAGCCCTGACGATATGAGTTCCAGGTCTGTTTATCAGGATTGACCTGCTAGAAAAATGCCTTAAAGAGATGTTGTCCCCGAAGCAGCCCATTCTCTGTGTCTCTTCTGTCTTAGGTCTGTACTGTTCACTTGTTTCTTAGATAATCTATTTTCTAACTCTCAGGCCCCTGACTAGCTCCGCCTTCTGTTTTACCAGCTGCACTACAAAAGCTTCTAGCTCCTGGACCACTCCTCCTGCTCCTCTTCCAGGCTAGCCACCCCAGCTCCCAAGGTGTTTGCTGGACCTAAAACAATAGGAGCAGAAGAAAGGCCTCTGCAGGGACAGAGCTCTCAGACACTCCCAGTGAGGCCATACTGAGTCCTAGCTCTGGCCACCCAGAGGGAAGGCCTGCCCGGGCAGAGCAGTGGGCTCCCATAGTCCCCCCAGTGTCTTATTTACCATTGCCCAGACTCCGAGCCTGGCCTGTCAGCCCAGGCCTGCCCACAGCCTTGGGAGGTACTGGGGAGGGGAGAGTTTCAGGTCTGATGAAAGCCACCGAAACCAGCTCAGAGCTCCCATGAAAGGAACCAAGAGGAGGCATGAGTCTGTTTGATTGCTGGGTGTCAGGCATGACCAGGCCTGTCTTCCTCCTGGGGAGAGGGAGACAAAGACAGCGTCATCCTCAAAGGGAGCACTGCCTGTGTTTCCCCTTCTGCCCCCACACAGCCCCCTTTCCTGGAGGATGTAACTGACCTCTGAGTCCCCCCCAAAGCACCCTGGAAGCATAGGCCACTTGCCTTGCCAGGCAGCAGCCCTGGCTGTGGAGAAACAGCATGCAGGGTGAGTGGAGAGGTGGGAGCACCGGTTCCTGTCTAGACTTGAGTTCTGGAATCCAGCCGTCCTGATGAAAGGATCCATTCTGGAGACAGGATATAAATCCACCCGGCCAACAAGACCGTGCTCACCCACTCTCAGGCTGGCCATTGCCTGTACCATCTGCTTCCAAGTTCCCATGCGATTACTGATGGCATCAAGACCTGTAAAGAGCCAGCCCCATCTGATTTCATTTCGAGGGGCCTCACTCTAGGGTAACACGCTCCCTCCTGAGCACCTGTAAGACATCAGTTCTTTGCTCTGGACTTTAGAGAGTGTGAAGAGGCCACCACAGGCATCGGCACAGGGCAGGGCAGGGTCACCAGGGTGTGTTATTAACTCGGTATTCCCTGCACCCTTAGGCCTTGCCCAACACCTTTGTGCAGTTAGTCAAGGATGTGGGAAGGAAGCCAACTGACATGGTCCATTTCTGAACGGCCAGGCTGGGATGCTTGGTAACTGAAGCACTCTGTCTAACCACCAGGGAAGGACACAGACATCACTAAAGTTCTGTGAGAGCAAAAGGTTCTAGACATCGCCACAAGGCACCACCAACACCAAGGACTTGGGTTGGGTTCTCCTCAGTCTTGAGTCCTGTCTTCCAAGCTGCATTCGACTTCTGCACCTGGATGACCTCTGCATATTTGCAACTTGAGAGTACAAATCCACTTTCTCTTTGGAGTCCTCTGTATTCCGTCTCTGCAGCAAGAGGGCAGCTGGACGGAAGGTCAGCCTGTTTCTGCAGCTGGACTCAAAACGGACATGTATTTTTAAATCTCCATTCATTGGCTTTCCGTCCCTTCATTGGATAACTTCTATTTGTTTCTGTTTCACTGATACCAGTTTATACAATTATTCTAACAAAGAAATGATTGTCTGGTGTTATGATTTTACCCACACATAATAAACCAAGTTTAAAAAAAAAAAAGTCTGCTAACATGGGTGATACTCTAGGCTAATACTAAGGCTGGTACAGTGGTTCCCTGCTGTCCCCTGAAAGATTGCCCCAAGGATTCCCTTAGTATTCCAAAATCCTCAGATGGTCAAAATTCCCAATGTAAAGTGGCAGTGTCTGTACACACCCTCATAATTGTCCTAGTTAGGTCCTTCTCTGCTTACACACAGTCCCTAATGCAGTGTCTGTGCTGCGGACAGCTGCCACACCTGACTGCTTAAGGAACGATAATAGAAAGACGTAAAGTCTGGACATGTGCAAGACAGGCACATGTGTTAGTATTGCTTAATTCAGTGGTTCTCAACCTGTGGGTCACGAACCCTTTAGGGGTCAAAAGGCCCTTTCATGGGAGTCACCTAAGAGCATCAGAAAACAGATATTTGCATTATGATTTATAACAGTAGCAACATTATAGTTATGAAGTAGCAATGGAAATGATTTTATGGTTGGGGGTCACCACAACATGAGGGACTGTATTAAAGGGTCACAGAATTAGGAAGGTTGAGAACCACTGGTTTAAAACAGTGTCTTACTACATAGCACAGGCTGGCCTTGAACTCCTGATCTCAGAGTCCCCACTTCCCAAGTGTTTATATTATAGGCATGCACTGTGTGTGTGTGTGTGTGTGTGTGTGTGTGTGTGTGTGTCAGAAAGACCAGAGAACAACATCAGGTGTCTTCTTCAATTGCTCTTCACCTTAGTTTTTGAGATGGGGTCTATTACTTAACCTAGACTTGACTAGCTTGACTGGCTGTCAATCAAGCCTAGGGAGCTTCCTGCCTCTGCCTCCCCAGTTCTGGGATTGCAGACACATGCCCAGTTTTAACCATGGGCTCTGTTTATTCAAGTTCACATCTTCCCACTCGTGTGGCAAGCATTTGACTCGCTGTGGCATCTCCCCAGGCCTCTGACACTCGTTATTTCTTACTTACATATGTTCTGCTGGTGGCAGAATGTCTGTGGAATACAGAAGCCAACAGGATATGCAGGGAAGAATGACATGGCTGACATGTGTTGCCTGCTTCCTATGAGTAGGGGCCCCATTCTGCTCCGGCTGTTTAGTAAATACTAAATACCTCTGCAGAGTGCTCCCAAAGATGAAGTTGGCTTTATATCTTCCCCAGGCCACACAACCAGTGAGCACTAACCCAGCTGTTTCTAGAAGCCGTCTGGTCTGAATATTATACTTCGTTCCCCAAGAGAAACTTCATACATGTCAGCTGTTTTTTTCTCTTCCCTCTTTCACTGTATTAAAAAAAAAAAAAAGTAACATGGGCTGGAGAGATGGATCCGTGGTTAAAAGCACTGACTGCTCTTCCAAAGGTCCTGAGTTCAATTCCCAGCAACCACATGGCGGCTCACAACCATCTGTAATGAGATGTGATGCCCTCTTCTGGTGTGTCTGAAGACAGCAACAGTGTACTTACATATAACAAAGCTGGAGCAGCAGGTGTCTTCTCGGCCTGTGGTGTCTCAGGTTCATTCATTCTTAAGGAACTGAAAACTTAATCTTCCAAAGTGTCAAAAGACCATCTTATGCCTCACCTCCCACCCCAGCTCCTGTAACACAAATGCCAGCACCCCAGGGTCTGTGGGATATAATCCATAGTTTCCTCGCCTACAGCAACTACAGGTTGGGAGGGAACCCGGGCACCAACAGCCGGGTCACAGCGTCCTCTGGCATTACAATTCCAAAGCCTCCAAAGCCACCAGATAAGCCTATGATGCCCTACATGAGGTACAGCAGAAAGGTCTGGGACCAAGTAAAGGCTTCCAACCCTGACCTGAAGTTGTGGGAGATTGGCAGGATTATCGGTGGCATGTGGTGAGATCTCACTGATGAAGAGAAACAAGAATATTTAAATGAATACAAAGCAGAAAAGATGGAGTACAGCGAATCTATGAAGGCCTATCACAATTCCCCCTGCTTACCTTGCGTACATTAATGCAAAAAGTCGTGCGGAAGCTGCATTGGAGGAAGAAAGTTGACAGATACAGTCTCGCATGGAGAAAGGAGAGCCTTACATGAGCATTCATCCTGCTGAGGATACGGATGATTATGATGGTGGCTTTTCAATAAAGCACACAGCCAACACTCATTTCCAGAGAAACCACCGCCTAATCAGTGAGATCCTCGGTGAGAATGTGGTACCTGACGTGCGGTCGGTTGTCACCACAGCTAGAATGCAGGTCCTCAAGCGACAGGTCTGGTCTTGAATGGTTCATCAGCGGAAACTAGAAGCCGAGCTTCTTCAGATAGAGGAACGACACCAGGAAATGAAGAGGAAGTTCCTGAAAAGCACGGACTCCCTTAACAATGAACTTGAAAGGCTGTGTGGTCTGAGGAAGGAAGTAGATAGACAGGAAGAAGACTTCAGCTGAGATCGCACAGGCGGAGGAACAGCCCCGCAGAAGGCAGGAGAGGGAGGAGGAGGCCGAAGAGCAAGCTGAGCACAGTCAGGGCAGCATCGCCCCTGAGGAAGAGCAAGTCGTGAACAAAGCTGAGGAGGAGGAGGATGAGGAGAACACCCCGATGGAGACGGAGGAGACACACCTTGAGACCGGGCAGAGAGCCAGCAGATGGTGAAGAAGGCACATCTTCATCCTGAGGACAAGGCCTGGGCAGGAGGGGGTGACAGCATGGAGGCCGGGACCAGTGACAGTAACACTGGCTCTGAGAGCAACAGCGCCACAGTGGAGGAGCCACCCACAGACCCGGTGCCAGAGGATGAGAAGAAGATGTCAAGTGCCACCTTGTTTTATGTGACCTAAAACTTTTTTAAATGGAAAAAAAAAAGTCTTTTTATTTATTTTTTTTTTAAATGTCACTTTTATGTTTAGGACGGTCTTGTCCACAGTAGTCAAGTGCACCACAGGCATGCCGTGAGCCCGCGGAGGCCAGAAGAGAGATTGAGGTTCACCGAAACTGGAGCTACAGCCAGCTGTGAGCTGCCATGTAGGCTCTGGGAACCAAACCCAGGTCCCTTGGAAGCACACAAGTGCTCTTCACTGCTGAGACTCCTCTCCAGCACCTACCCCTTTATTATTTGTTGTGTTTGTTCGTTTATTTTGACTTTTCTCGGTAGCTCTGGCTCATAGGATCTCTCTCTATACCCTAGGCTGGCCTCAGACTCACAGAGATCCACCTGCCTCTGCCTCCAGACTGTTGGGACTAAAAGCAAGTGCCACCAGGTCCCAATCCACCCTGGTAATGTTCTCCCGCTGTCTTTCCTTCCTTCCCAGGGGACACCATTTCTCCCACTCCCTATGCTTACCCGTTAGGAAAGTGTGGGTTGGAGACCATAGCTCGTGCAGGTGTCCTGTTACTGCGGGAGCAGTGACAGCAGAGACAGGGGAGGATGCAAAGGCTGCTAATGGTCAGGCTGAGATGCTCATCAGAGCAGAACCAGACAGACACGCTAGGCTTTGGGGACCACATTAAGGAGGACTTCCTGTATGCTAAGAGAAATGAAGGACAATGGGAAGGGGTCTGTTTGTTGATGGTGTATTTTGAGACACTCTGGCTGGCCAGGAACGCATTATATAGACCAGGATAAACCTCACATTTGTAGTGACCTTCCTGCCAATAGCTGCTGAGCTCTGGGATTCCAGGTGTATGCTGCCATATCCACCTCTGCAGAAAGATTTTGTGCCTCTAAAGGAGACCTAGGCTCTCTGTTTTCAATGTACCACCCGTCCTGCTAAAAAGCTGAAGAGGAAATGCCAGATACACACACCCAGCCTCCATGAGTCAGCCGGCCGCTCACCCTAACCCCCCACATCCAAGGCTTCCACCCACACAGCCCTGGGGCATGTGCCAGAAACTTCCTGGGTGGAGTGAGGACTGTGTAGTCTCTCAGAGGCCCCAGACTGAGCATGTGTCTCCTTTCACTCCAAGCGTCCATCCTCCATCCCTTCCCGTGTTCAGATGAACCATCCACACCTCCCACGAATCTCTAAACTTTCTTTCCAGTTAGCCCCACGTAATGCTTCTAACCCTTGCTGAGTAACTTTGGTCTCCGTGACATCAAAAAACCTCAACATTTAACCATTGCATACAAAGGTGTCTATTAAGATGCCTACTAAGTCCCAGATGTTTCTCCTAGGTGCTCACAGTTCAGTCCCAGGCAGAGAATAACCCTGGGGGCTGATAGCTGTTGTCCAGTGAGGAAGAAACACTGGGTAGTGAGAGTCTAGGGAAGGGAATGTTCTTTCTGTCTTTGGATGGGGCAGGGCGGGACATATACACCAGGAAGGAATGATACTTAATGCAGACAGCAAAGCAAGAGCAGAGGTACTGGTGGCCCAGTAATCACAGCTCCATGTAAAGGATGCCTGAGATTCGAGAAGACAGATGTGAGGGTGAGACAGAGTCCTTCAGAGCCTTTCTCACTGTTTATTTTCGGGGATGGGGAGATGGGTTGAGATGGGTTTGACATTCACTCTGTAGCCCAGGCTGGCCTGGAGCTCACGGTCCACTCTGTATTAAAAGCTTGTGAGATCCTACAAGGCTGGGTTTAGCTACTATTCATCCTACAGACAGCAGAGATCTGGGGTCTGGGATTGAGCATCAAGGGCACCCAGGGATTCTGCTACATCTCTCAAAGGGAACAGGAAGGGTTTGGGTCAGTGAGTGCTGGCCGTTTGGTTTGTCCTTTCTCGGCTGCCTTCTTCCAGGCTACTCCATCTGCCCACGGCTCTGCCCAGCATTACAGCCACGTTCCTGTCCTCAAGTAAAAGGCAGTGCCTTCTGCATGGACCCTTACCTTTCTCTTACCTTCCACACACCCTGTCTCATGCAAACTGTCTACCCATGGGCCTAAACTATCATTTACAGTACATGGTCTCTCAGCATCTTTCTGACATCTTCTAAGGCCCATAACACCATCCTATAGGACTTCATAAAAGTGCATGCTGCCTGAGATAGAATCTTTATAAACAGATTCAGCCCCTCCCTAAGAGCTGAGGGCTCTACAGAAGGAAGGACCAGCTGAGGCCTGGGACCTGGGCCAGAGGTGGAAGAGGTCCTGGGCAGGGACAGCCTCTGGCATTATCTGGAGCTGCTCCTATTTGGTTCTGCTGGCACCCACCTCTCCCTCCAGAAAAGCCTGGGACTTGATGGCTGGGCCCTGATAAGACAGGGTGAGGCCTGCTTTGCTCACCTGACTCTCAGCAGAGGTGCCTACAGCCTTTGTACAGAGTCATCCAGAAAGCGCCACTTCCTTCCCATCCGGCCATATTTTTTTCCTCTTTCATGTTCATTAAAAGTTGTGGGCACCAGAAAGGATCGCCATCCAGGAGCCGAGAGAACTAAATGGGAAGTCCCAGGAAAAGAAATTATTTTACTGTGAGACTCGGGGGTACGCATGTTTCCCCCATTAGATGACTCTCCTCGATCTGGACTTAGCAACATGAGTCATATGTGGCCCTGTCTCCTGCTGCTTCATAAAGACTTAGATTCCTCCTTTGCTTCTTGAATTGGAGCAAGTGCTTAGATGGATTTATGAGCCTTTATAGACTCCTCCCCTATGTATGTGCCCAGGCACAGTATAGTTACTCTGGTCACTGGTGCAGCCTTTTGTGCAGGATGCATTTACAGTGTCCTGGGCAGGGCCGGCAGCAGCCACACAGGGCTGACACTTCCCCTCTCTGCTTTCAAATTCCTGCCACCAGGCAGGCCTTTCTCAACACAGTCCCTTCACCTGGGACGCTCGTCTCCCTGTAAGCTTATGGAATCTCTGTTTATCCCAAGGGTTCCTTCTTACTCTCTCCACAGGCCCACTTCCAAATTAAGAGTTACAAGTCTGCCCGGTGCAGTAGGTTGGCCAACACACCAGAGAGGTGACAGCCTCAGAGAGAGCAGGATCCTGGTCCAGGCTGAGTTTGTGAATGCATAGGGGACCTAGAATCTGTGCCTTCCCTGCTGGATGGTTTCTTCATCTGCAGCGTTAGGAGGCTGTCCTAAGTAAGTCCTCCATGCTGAAGCTTTCCTGTCTCCTGGCGCCAGGATTGTTCAAATCCCAGACTGGTGGATTCCCTTTCCAAGCTCACCACCTCCAGAAGGCAGAGCTTAGAACTGACTTTTTACAAACGTTTTATAGGCGTGTGGGTGTACATGTGCAGGGAGTGTGTTCTGCAGTGTGTGTGAGGGTGGAAACCAGATGTCAGTAGGAGTGTCGTCCTTGCTCATCCTCCATCTTATGCATGTATGTGTGTATGTGTTTATTTAAGACAGGCTCTCTCACTGAGCTTGTCTAGACTGGCTGACCAAAGAGACTCTTGGATCCACCTGCTTCTGCACCCCAGCCTCACTCAGCACTGGGGTTACAGAGTTCATACCACCGAACCCAGGTGTGGATCTAAACTCCATTCTAACTTTATGTCTCTCAAGGGGCTGCTACAAGTTTTGTGGGTGACTGGAAATACATCCACTTCATCACTCTCAATTCAGACTGGATGGACAGGGAAAAAAAAAAAAGGAGTGACTGCTTTAAAAAGATAAAATGCCTCTCATGACTCTGAAAGCCAGAATTCTAAGATTTGGGCCTTGATTGCTTCGGTAACTGGCGAGGGGTCTGTTTCTGGCTTGCAAATGGAAGCCTTTGGAACGTGTTACCATTTGGAGGTAAAGGAGCTTTCAGTCTCTTCTTTCTATGAAGGCACCAAAATAAAGCCACATCGAAGTCTGGGGCTTCAGCTGATGAGTGTCAGTGGGACACCAGTCTGCTGAGAGCAACCCTGATGTCTTGTGCCTCAGAGAAAGGCAAGCTAACCTAACAAGGCGAATGGGTGTCCAAATAAACTCCATTACCTGTGTGGTAGAGTAAATTCCTGAAAAGTTGCTTCTGTCCCTCCACTGCATACATAACTAATCCCTGAAAGTCTAGGGAAGCAGTGGTGGCTTCTTCCTCGGCCGTAAAGGTCCTGTGTGGCACTGGGAGTCCCTTCCTGCATGAGGCTCAGTGCGGGTCCAGCTGTTTGATACCTGTCACATGCAGAATTGTAGATCTTTTCCACCAAATTGGAGAACACCTCCATTTCCTCTTCATGGAAATGCCCATGCGAGCTGGCTACAGTCATTCGAGGGCTCGAGACTCAGAATTTTAACTGATACATATCATTCCTGAAAGCTGAGAAGATATTGGAAGTCTGTGTCCCGAGTCAGGGGTGTCGCAGGGAGCTGCTTCTCTAGGGCATCTGAAGGGCTGTCTTGGGGGAGGGAAACATTGTTTTCAGAGGCAATCGTGACCTGGGAAGAAGTTTGAGGAAAAGTTCTTCAACTCCATACAAGGCAGAGACAGTTCAAAGATCTGGACCATTTTGCATTCTCTCAGCCCTATATTAGAATTCTGATTTCTCTCATAATCGCCAGCATGTTTTATTCCCTGTTTTTTAAATTACAGCTTTCCGGTAGATCTGGAGTATTTTTTAATTTGTACTTCCCAATGGCTACTTACTCATTTTTCATTATCTTTATTTCTTTTTCATTATTGCTCCAGTTTGGGGAAATATCTATTCTAATACTTTGCCTACTTTGAATTACACTGTCTTTTTATTACTCAGGGTTCTTTTCTTATTTGTTTTTATTATTGTTTGGTTTTTGTTTTTGTTTTGTTTTGGTTTTGCTCTGTTTTACTTTTGGGAGAAGGTCTTACAATGTAGCTTTAGCTGGCCTAGAACTTGCTGTCTAGATCAGGCAGGCTTCAGACTCAGAAGATCTGCCTCTCCCCCCCCAAAGACCCCCTCCACCCCGAGTGCTGGGATTAATGGTGTGCTCCCTTATGCCAGACCTTTACTTGAATTTTGGGTCACACACACACACACACACTCATACTGTATACCCTGAAGGCCAGAAGAAGGGGCCAGATCCCTTGGAACTGGAGTTGCAGATGGTTGTGAACTACCAGGTGGGTACTGAAAATGGAACCCAGGTCCTCCAGAAGAGCAGCCAGTGTTCTTAACTGCTGGGCCATCTCTCTAGCTCCTCCTGTGTGTATTTTAGATATAAATCTCTTCTCACATATAAGGTTTGCAACCATCTCCTGTTCTCTCACGAGTCTTTGTTCCTGTCCTCCGCTGTCTTCTGCAACACAAAGTATCTTCAGTATCTGACTTGCCCAGCTCATTTTCTGCCGATCACACTTCCAGCGTGTAGCTCAGAAACCAATGCCTGATCCACAGTCATGACAACTTTCCTCCCACGTTGTCCTGCACGGTTTTGTAATCTTAGTTTTATGTTCAAATGTCTAGCCCATTTTGTATGGGTCTTTTGTGTGCTGTGGAGGGTGGGAAATTCTTCCCATGACCCTCTCCTGGATCCTGGCAGTCCTTAGCATCGCTGGGCTTGTGAATGAGTCATTTCACCCTCTTGCTTTTTCCCCTGCATGTGATTCTGTGTTTTCTCCCATGCTTCCTCTTATTCTGAGTGATCTCCTCTAAAAGTCTTACATGGGATTAATCTGCAACGACCTGATTTTTAAATTTTGTTTTAAAAAGCACATCAACACGTGCTAGCAATTGATACTTGGCTACACCGGGGAACAGTGTTTATTTTTCCCATCAACCTCCTGTCTTACAGGGCAACTCCTCTATTCACGTTTGTCAGCTAGGGAGATGGCAGGGATGCATACAGGGTCCTCGTCTTTGGCACACAGGACAGATTACAAGGAAGAGGTTGGGAAGAACCTTGAGGTCAGAAGCCAAAGAAGAAATGGAAGCCCAGGTTTTGACAAAGAAGCCAGGGGAGGGATCTGGACTACAGTTGGGGCAGAACTATACCTGTTGAGGTTGGCCAGAGTTTGGGGTAGGCTGTGCCAGGCGGCAAGGAGTTGTCATTGAGAACTCAGGCCCCCAACTTTTGATGACCATTTAGAGCATACGGAGGTGGGTGATGAATCTGTATGCAGGATGACCTGGTCATATTTTCAGCAGCCTGTGTACTGGCTGGGGACATGTTGAGCTGCCCCTGCAGTTGGAAAATGTGGGCTCACTATTCACTGCTTCTGTTTTCACTGGAGCCTCCTCAGACAGTTCCCCAGAACCGTTAAACTCCCCAGTCCTCGCTGATGCCAAAGCCACCAGCATCTCACTTCCTCACTTGGCAAGGCGAGCTCCATGTGGCAAAGCAATTCCCACGCTTCCTCCCGTTCACACAGTTTCTCACTACAAGCCCTTGCCACCACAAACGGGACAGTGAACGAAGTCAGTCTGTGTGCCACGTCTCATTTAGAGGTGACTGTGGAACAGCTGTGGTCAAGAAGTGCTTTTGCTTCCATATCCTGTGGCCAAGGAGAGGGCCACACAGGGAGCGGGAGGGTGCTGCGTGGAAAGGAAGGTCACATTGGCTGGACCTCAGGGCCCTAGAAAATCTCAATTAAAGAGGTGTCACCTCTTCCCATTGGAGCTTATCCACAACCTCTCCCTTGTAGAAGGCAGACGCCTGGGACAAAGAAGAATGGATCCACATCATAAAAGCTCCTTGGATCTTCAGCCAAGGAACAGAAAGTCCCAAATATATTTGCACAAGGTTTGAAGGGAATCATAACACAGAAGCGTGACAACCAACAGAACCATGTTGGATCAGCCATAGCACTTCAGCCACAGGAGAAGAGACCAGAGAGTCTATCTGGGAAGAGCCCAGTGCTGAGATATTTTGACACAGGAAGAGAATGTCCTGAGAGTACTCCATCCACCCCCAGACACAGATGTGTGGCATGGAGGTCAGGAAGTGTGAACATGGACGTGTAACATCAAATGTGGACTATGTAGGAAGGACTCCCTCTTAGATACAATTTGATCATATTCAGAGGGAAGCATGTTCCATTCTCTGCCACCTCCCCCTTTTCTTGTACTGTTCCTTAACTCATGGTCTAAATCCTCAATGCATCAGAGAGTCCCTCTGAAACAGTCCGAGAACGCTCTGTCCCGCTCCAAGTCACACTGGGAGCATGGCTCCCATGATTAATCTGCACAAGAAAAAACCATCTTATGCTATCTTTGGAAGAATTTGGAACCATAATAAACCAAAGCCAGGCCACTTGGTCTACAGTTTCAGTCCCACCATTAACATATTCTGGTGGTTTGGATCATGATATATTAATGTCCCCCCCAGCCCCCGCCATTTTCTCTCTGTAAGGTAATCTAGAATCATTTGATTTTTGAGAGTTCGGGCAACCCTGTCTTCTACCTGTTTTGTAAATAAGGTTTTAACGGCACATACATTCATCTATTCATTAAATACCACCCCTGACTGCTTTTACACCTACCGGCAGAGTTGGGTAGCTGAAGCTACCTGCTATATGGGCTAAAGCTGAAAATGTTTAAAAACTGATCCTTAAAAGAGCTGGGCAGCCACAACACCAGAGAAACTGAGGCACAGGGAGAAGAGACTATTTGCCAAAACTCCTTAAGTGAATCAGGTCCAGAAGATGGAAATGTCTCCTCCTGGCCAAACGTTTTCACCTGGCCCAAAGCTCATTGTCTGATGATCTAAGCTACGCTGGAGAGAAAGCTGGAAGAACTATGCCCATGGGGTTAGGTAGAGCCTGAGGCTCAATGGTAGGGCCAGTCGGCCTGGGTTCTGTATGGCTCTGTGCCAGGCTGCTGAGCTTCCGAGAGGAGCCAGGTGAGAGGCAATGGTGCAGCCTGCAGTGAGGAGAGCGGGCCCCTTTGCCCTTTTGACCATGGGTCACCCAGATCTAGGTAAACTTCCCTTGGCTTTTGAACCACAAGGGGACATTTCTTCCCGCCTCTGTACTCACTGGCTGTTTCTGCCCTCTGCCATTTATTAATCTTGCTAGTTAACCATTGAACCCAGCTCAGCCTCCTCTAGCTTCTAATCCTGTTCTCCCTGTTGGTTTCAGAAAAGGGCTCACACTAAGCAAACTCACTGTTCTTTCTTTTCACAACTGAAATCAACTGATTAAAAAAAAAAAAAAAAAAAAAAAAAAAAAGGTAGGGCTAGGGTGCTGTTTGCTAAAAAGGCACGCCCTAAAACCTGTGCCCTGGTGAGGAGGTGAGAAGTCCTTTCCTGAACAGGCCAGCTATGCTTAAAGAAACCCATCAGCTGCACAACACACACGCCCAGGCATGTACACACATACATGCATATGCACACACATGCAGACACATGCACAGCTTAATCAAGGTAGAGCCATAGTTTAGAGAAGCCATCTAAATTTCTTCATCGTTGAATCAGATTGCTTGTCTTTAAACACACATGCCATTTGAGTTTAGCTCTTCCAGTTACAGAGGAATGCTTTGGTAGGGAAGGGGCGGCGTGCCGATTTTGGTGGTGGTGCAGGGATAGAGGGGAAGGGGAGATGAGCACAAAGGAAGGGCTTTCTGAGCACAGGACTTTGGGGGTTGACATCAGCCCCATCCCACTTTCCTTTAAATTATTAGAACTCTCTGGAACATCAGCTCTGTGAGGACGAGCATTTTATTTATCCATGGCTATATTCCTCACACCAGCCCAGTGGCCAGCAAGAGGTAGGTACTTAAATCTCTGTTAAATGCATGGGGGACTGGATGCAAATTAGTGGCCTGGTTACTAGTCCCAGTCTTCTGGGGTGATGGACGCTTCACAATGTTCACTAGCTATACTTTTGAAGTATCCAGAAGTGCCTTTAGGACAAAATCCACAAAGAACAAGGAGGAAGACCTTCCTGAACCATTAACACAGCTCCAGAGACCTAAGTGTTTGTCTATCAAAAACTCAGGGACAGTGCCCACCCAGCTCAGCCCCTTTCTGTGGCTCCCTATTGAAATTGAAAGGGACCAATTTCTACTGTGGACATTTCTAACGACTCCCATTGGCTGTGATCATTAATGCGTGTTTGTCTTCAATGCCTGTGACAGCCTTGCTGTGTGGTGATCTTTATACAGCTTAGGAAATGAGCTGCAGATGAATTTGTCTAGGTTGGAGAGCATAGGTTGGCCTGGCCTGTCTTTGGCTGATGCCAGAGACTCTACTTTCTCTCTCACGAATCCCTCTAGCCCTACATACAATACTAGAATTGGCTATTGTCCTAACTCAAGCCTGTGTTTACTCTTTTAGTTACTCTTTCTGCTTCTAAGTAGCTCTGGAGCCTGAAGGAGCCACTTCTCTCTTGGCCTCAGTTTCCATATTCTCAAGTCCAGAGAGCTGAGCAAAATTACTTAGAAAAATCTCCCACGGGTGGGTCTGTAAGAGGCAACTTCATTTTCTCGGAGGTCACAACTTCGTTTTGCTTTGAAAGTTAAAACAAGTAGAAAACCATTTTATTGAAAGCAGCTCAAAATGTCTCTTGCTTTCTCCACTTGGGGACACTTTTGAGCAACCCCGCTGAGGCCTGGCTCTGCTCCTTTTATAAAGAGCCGCCCTGTACTCGGGGCTCAAGTGGCCACCAGGACCAGCCTGTAACCTCTCACTGTGGTTTCCCTGTAGTTCAGAATGATTCTATGTGGTGGTAACACACTTCCAGGGGAAGTTTCTGACCTCAGGCAGCCACTGGGGAACCTGCAGACCTGTTTGCTCCTGAAGTTCATCCCATTGTGGTGAGATGGTGCCAAAGGGTGACTTTGGAGAAGCCAGGATCCCAGAGAGCCAGCAGTGCTGAAGGTGGGTTGGACTCTTAACTCCTTGTTGTCCAATGAGGAGATGGAGAAACGGCAGGATTTTTAGCACTAGCTGAAACACTGCTTCTGTTTTCCAGAGGCTTCTGCAGCAGAGTTTGCAAGGAAGGACAGAAGTCTAATCTACCTAGTGGAGAGCCACAGATTTCCCTCTGTTACTGCCCACATGGAACCTCCAAGTTTCTTCACCTGGAGTCCAATAAAGAGAGCCTCTTACCAGGCCTGACCCTCTGGCTGGTGGTAGAGCTGGTACTCACGCTGGAAACTCAGCAGCTGCCTGGATGTCTGAGAAAGGCATTGGGGGGAAAAGGTTGTAGTTTGTGCTGGTCTGAAGGATCAAAATCTGGAACAGTTGTTTTAACATTTGGTCACTCACTCTATTTAGGCCACCTTGAGGACAGATCATACTAAGAGCAAGGCCATTAGTAATGTCCCTGCCTTGTCCTGAAACCTGTGTATGCTTACCCCAATAATAAATGAGCAAAATGTTCTTTCTTCCTTCCTTCCTTCCTTCCTTCCTTCCTTTCTTTCTTTCTTTCTTTCTTTCTTTCTTTCTTTCTTTCTTTCTTTCTTTCTTTCTTTCTTTCTGAGGCAGTTTCTTAATGTGTACCTGTGGCTTTCCTAGAATTTGCTATGTAGACCAGACTAGCCTTGAACTTAAAGAGATCTGCTTACTGCTGTCTCTTAGGTGAGTGCTGGGGTTAAAGGCACCATGAAGAGAAGGGGCTTCTGGGAAGTGGTTAGGTTGTGAGGGCCTGGCTGTCAGTAATGGGATTAGTAAATTTAGAAGATTCTGGAGGGACCCTGTTTGTTCCTCCTGCCAGGGGAGGACACAAGAAGAAAGTAGCATCTAGAAAAAACAAACCGTCACCAGACAACAGGTCTGATGGTGCCTCGATCTCAAATTTTCTCACCTCAAGAACCATGAACAAAACATTCTGCTGTTTATAAACTCCTCAGTGAAATACTTGGTTCTACCCACTTGAATGGACTGGCTGCCTACAAAGGCATAAGACAAAACTGTTCTCTTGCTAAACATGTGAATTGCTTGCAGTTTTAATACAGGTAACTGTTGAGTAGTCTTCACATGGCTGTTGGTACATACATGCATGTGTTCATGTTGAGTGGGCACAGCTGCTAGAATGAGCTTGTGTTCATCATTAGTTGTTAGAAGGTCAAGTATGGGTGACAATTGATGGCGATGGACCACACTACTCTGCTGGTATCTTGCAGATACTCTTCAGATAATTCCAGTGAACAAGGTGGCAAAGGTTAAAAACCACACCCAAAGCTCACTGGGGATCATGTTTTAGATATGCAATATCTCCAGGTCCTGTCTAGTTTTAAGTCAGCTTGACACAGAGTCATTTGGGAAGAGGGACTCTCAGTTGAGAAGATATGTTGTAAGATTTGCCCGTAGGTCAGTAAGTCTCTAGTACATTTTCTTAATTAGTGTTTGATGTGGAATGGCCCAGACCAATGTCAGCAATGCCACTCATGGGCTGGTGGTCTGGGCTCTATAAAAAAAATCAGGCTGAGCAAGCCAGTAAACAGTACGTTTCCATGGCTTCTGTACCAGTTTGTGCTTCCAGTTCCTGCCTTCCATTCCTGCCCTGACTTTGCTAGATAATATAAGCAAAGATGAAATAAATTATTCCCCCCTTCGGCCCCCTCCCCAAATTGCTTTTGGTCATGGTCTTTACCTACAATAACAGAAACCCTAACCAAGACAATCTTCGAAGGGCTCATGTGTTAGAGGCATGATCTCCAGTCTGGTCCTATGGTGCAGGGGCTGGATCATTAAGGTGCTAACCTCATCAGTGAATTAATCCAATGGGCTCACAGATGAATGAGAGTATTTGCAGCCTGGTTGGAGGAGTAACATCACTGGAAGCAGGGCTTTTGAGGGATTATCTGGTGTCGGGTCCTTTCTCCTCCTGACTCTGCCTCATTGCTGACCACGAGGCAAGGATCTTCCTTCCATCATGTTCTCTGTCAGAATGTTTCTGCCTTGCCACAGGCTAAGCACCGAAGACCTGGTCAACCATGACTGAGCTCTGATCTGTGAGCCAGGACACATCTTCTCCTTCAGGATGACTTCTCAGGCCTTTATAACCTAAGAAAACTAACCAGTCCAACTGCTTATCCTTGCTTTGAAACTTATCAAAAGCTGATAATACTTTGAAACTCTTATCAGACCCTGGGGAAGGAAAGAGAAAAGAGAAGGCAGCATAGACCATATTTTAGCAGAGGGGCCTCATCTTCTGTTGGTGGAAAAGGAGTCTGGAGATTTCTGCCCCTTTGCACATAGATCCCCCTCTGTTGGAATGTCCCCTTCACAGGTCAGTGACAGACACCTTCTAAGATGTAACTCAGTATGGGTCTACATTTCAGCAAGCTGTGCCCTGTTCTGGAGACTGAGTCACTTCACCCTAGAGAGCAGCCAGTGGCCTGTGACGATGCTGCTCCCTGAGGACCTCACCCCATGTAGCCAGTGCTCTTTGTGCGTTCTTAATTGGACAGGATTTTCTGACAGCAGATAGACCAAGTACTTTTCTTCGTTCTTCAAACGGAGCATACTCTTTACATACAAGGTGCTCAGAAGGTATGTATTGCAGTAGTCTGTAACGGGACTAAACGGACCTGTAATTAACTAGACTCAATTAACTGGCAATGAGATAGAGTTAATAAAGTCATACTGTAATACGATGTGAGCATCTCTTGGAATCGAAATTGACTGGATTCAGTGATCATCCAGTTCCAATTTGGTTATAGTTGGAAAGGGGTCAGGGCAGGAAGTATTTGAAGATTCCATTGGGTTGAGCATTCACAGTGGTCCCAACCCACGTGTTTGGTGCTATGCTGTAGTGGAGTCCTCATAGCAGGACAATAGCCAGTTTCTATATGGCAGTTGCTTTCCTTCCATGAGTGTTTTCCAAGAGAGAGTTGGGTCGTAGCTATAAGGTCTCCTGTGACTTCCCCGGAAGCACACAGTATCCCTATGGCCACTCTTGAATGGTCAACCGGAAGTCACAGCGCAGGGTGGATTAGGAGGAAGGGATTTAACAGAGACAAGATACAAATTGTTATAGTTAATCTCTTATCAGTCTGAACTGAGCTTGGAAATTCCTAGAAGATTAGAAAAGCATACCTCAGGCATTCTCTGTGGTGTACTGTCATGGTGATTAGATCCTGAGGGCTCTGAACTAATCATGGTGCTATTTTTTTAATGGAATCTTAATATGATGGCATCTGATAGAAGTAGTAAAAAGTGGTGGGTGGGGCTTATTTAGTTGGGGGAGGTAGATGTAGTGGTAGTTTTGGCTAAGCTACTTTGGCTCCTGGAGTTTTTGAACTGGATTTGTGAATGAAAGGCACACATGTACACGCACACAGACATGCATACACTCAGTTAAGTTTGGACATGCCATGATTACCTCAAAGGCTGAGCACTCTTAAACATCACCCTGATAGCAAACACTCCCCTCCAGTACTCCTGAGACCCTAGACCTTCCCCTGCCACCCCAGGCCTAATCGGGGAAGTGGCCAGTTGCCAGTTACTTGAATTCTTCAGGGCTGTTTGGCTTTCTCTCGAGCATCTCTTACTTCCTGTCTTTCTTCCCCATCATATTCATTTCCCGGCTATCTTTTTCCCAGTTACTTGACCATGCAAATATGAAGGTTCTGTCCCTCTCCTCCCAGACATTGGCCATTGGCTCTTTATTAGTCTATCAAAAACCAATTGGGGACAAGGACCTTCAGTGTTTAGATACACAGATTTACAATTAATTCAGAGCATTAGAACCAATTTCCAACAAGTATAATCCTGGGCCTATGGCCCTCAGTTCCTTCCTGTAACCCCTTCTTCTGCTTTCTGTCCCTCATGAGATGAACAGTCTCGGCCACATGCTCTTGCTTCCATAGGCCCAGACATAATGGAGCCAACATACACCCATTTCTCAGGACTTAGGAGATTGAGACAGAAGGCCAACCTTGGCTAAGTAGCAAGACCCTTTTCTGAAACAAATCAGCACAAACGACAAATGCACAACAAAACTCTACAGGACAAGAACATCTGATGTAAAATACACGACTTTAAATAAAATACTTTCTGCTAAAATAATGATTCACTAGGGTTTTGAGCCTCAACTCCATATGACGTTCCATAACTATATATCTTACCAGGATAAACCTTCAAAACTTTGGGAGCAATTCAGCATTTACGAATCTTAACAGAGCCAAGGGACAGAAATTTAGACAGTGGCCGGATTCTATGACATAACTTAGAGGGAGCACTTGATGGCCTGGGGACATCTCTTCAAGCATTTGGTGGACTCGGGGACAAGTTCAGTTCAGGCACCAAGCTTCTGTTCAACTCCCTAATCTCAATGGAAGTTTCTGGGACTTGATGGGGAACAAGCCAAGCAACGGAACCTGTAGAGCTTCGATGCTGTCATTCAGAACAGTGAGCAGTTAGGAAAGAACCTTGGCTTTCACATTGTCAGCTTTGCATCGTTGCCAGAAAATACTGAGATGATGATCATTGTATAAAGATGAGGGGTTTGTTTGGGCTCATAGTTTGGAATTTTATTTTATTCCCCCTCCTCTTTTTTTCTTTTGAGACAGGGTCTCACTGTTGGTACCAGAAACTGCTTTTCCTGCAGGCAACAGGGAACTATGCATCTGTTGCCATGGCAAAGGCTCCCACCTACAATTGTGAGCACTTACATCACAGTTTAAATAGTGGGCAGACTCTCCCATCCCCCATCATCTTTTTCTCTCTTCCTTTCTCTCTTCCCCTTCTGGGCTCTGGCATCCCAAATAAACCTGTTCCACATGGGATTGTATTGGCCTGGTGTGGTTTGTCCAGACAGGAGCCTGGATTCTATCACAACACTCACTATTTAGCTTTGCCTATACTAGAATTTGAAGAGTAAAAGGTTGTCAAAGGACACTGATTCCTTGCCCTAGGGCCCTCTCCTCTGCAGGAAATTTCCTGGAACTTTCTTGAGATTTGAGTTCCCAAAATAACCACAGAAGGTCCGGATGACCTCTGTGGAATGTTTCAACGCCCTAGGTGTGCCCAAGGTGTATGATTCTTCCCCTTTGAATTTCCTCATTGTCCCCTTTTGAATTTCCTCATTCTCCCCCTGTCCTCACCATCTTTTGTGGTTTTTGCCTTTATAAGCCCGTTACAAGTTCAGGCCGGGGTCGAACTCCTCTACCCCTGCATGGTGTATGAGTCTCGACCCCAGCATGCTGGCTTGAGATCTCATTCTGTTTCACTTTCAATAGACTTCCTCGTGCGATTGCAGCAAGTCTGGTCTCGGTGCCTCGCTGGGTGTGCGCCTCTCCTGAGATTTGAGTGAGGGTCTCCCTTCGGGGGTCTTTTAAATTCATCATATAGATCAGCATGACCCTGAACTCATAGAGATCAGCCTGCCCCTCCCTACAGAGTGCTGAGACAGCCGTGGTTTGGACCATCTAACCCATGGTTAATTGAATCTGTGCTGAGGCAGCACACCATGGTAGCAACACTTTGGTAGAGAAGGCCTGTTTATATCATGGCAGACAGAAGGCAAAAGACTGACAGGAAAAGGGCAGGGTGCTGTTGGAATTCTGTAAACCCCACCCCTCAATTACCTGGCAGTAGCCAGGTATGCTCCGCCCCAGTGACCTGACACTATAAAAAGGGCTGCTTGCCCCCTCCTCTCTCCTGGCCTCTCTTGCCTCCTGGCTCTCTTGATCTCCCAACCCTACCCCTCCTCTTCTCCTTCCCTTCTCCCCTTTCTCCAAGTGCTCATGGCTGGCCTCTACTTCTCTATTCCTCTCCCCCACCCTCTCTGCCTCTACCACCCTCTTAACTCTCCCATGACCTGAATAAACTCTATTCTGTACTATACCATTGTGTGTCTGGTCTCTCAGAGAGAAGGGATTCCCAACATGGACCCCCCCCCCAGAGGCATCTCCCTTGCCCCCAGGCCTTTCCGCACCTCCAGGGGCCATATACCCTCCACTTTCTTCATCCTTCCCCTAACATTGGTGCCGAAACCCGGGACGTCATCTTTTCACAACAGGTGCCATCTCTGTTTTAAGGGCTTGCTTCCAAGGAGCTCTCATTGAGGGTTCAATTCCCATCACCCACTTGAGGCAACTGTCATTCCAGTTCTAGGGAATCCAATGTCCTTGTGCCTTCTTGGGAACCTGTGTTCATGTGATGCACATAAACCCACAGAACACACACACACACACACACACACACAAAATTTTTCAAAAATCTTAAAACAGCAATAACAAAAGAGAAAACTTTCAATGACATAACTCCTTCTCACTAGGATCAACCTCCTAAAGTTTTCTCTCCTCAATACCAACACAAACCACAGGCTTACCCACAGTCTTTCGGGGAACACTGCACATCAAAACTATATCAATGTTTCTTATCAGAGCCTTGTTATACAACTGTTCGATGGACAGTTATGCAAGTGTGAATACTACTTCACACTTGTTTCAGTGCTAGCATGCATTAAAGAACTTAAGTGAGAAAGGGATAGAAATTGTATTCAAATACACACGCACGGGGGAAGCCTAGACAACAGACTGTACTGCATAATTTCAACAGTGAATCTATACACGCAGCAGAACTATGAAACCTTCTACCTTTTTTTCTCTGTGCCCTTCGTATCTGCCAAGTGTCACAAGATGAGTGCATATAGCTTTTATCATCACAAAATAAAATTAAACGTGAGGTGATATGCCGGTGGGTAATTGTGACTACAGACAGGTCACCAAACACTTAGCCCTGAAGCTTTTGATCCTGATGTCGCCTAGGCTCAGTCTAAACATCTGTGGTCTATGTGAAGTAGCCCTACTGGGTGGTCTGGGATTGTTTCTTACCTTTTCCGTAGTTGGTTATCTGCTTTATTAAATTAGAGGGTTGGATGGTAGAATCTACTCTGTGAAGCTTCAGAAGCCACAAGAACTTTCTGTTAACGTATTTGTTCTCCTCCTTAGCCCTAAAGCTAATGGGTACAAAATGGATAGTATCACCATTTGGCCTAAGAGAAGAGAGAGGTTCACTGGCCTGGAGTAACACGGATGTTGAGAAGATTAAAGATTCCAAAGCAGGTCTCTAGGTTTTACTCCCTGGTCTATCTGTTCCTTCAGGACTCCTTCTGCATATTAACAGTGAATTCCGGTCCCTTCACAAAACGCCAGCCAGTGTCTTGACCATGAGACTCCAGATACTAGGACTAGGATTTTTTTCTTCATTTATGTTTTCTAAAAGATTTTTGGGTAGCCCTCACACTCCCTCTGAATCATTCCCTATTCCATCTGCTCCTCTTCTGGCCTTATTTGTGAACCACACACCGTGGGGCAGCATTTGAAAATCGGAATAAAAAAGGGACCCCAAAGGTCACTGTCCCGAGAATCCCTGCCGGCCTTTTACAGTCTCTCCTGTGAAAAGTCTTTCCGCGCGCTCTCCAGGGGGCCTAGGGACAAGGTGATAAGCTTTCCTTTCCCTCCAGTGAACCACTGGGCTTCTGCTGGGTGACCTGCATTCACTGAGGGGGAAACACAGACAGCGTGATCCAGGCCTCTGAGCAAGGGCACTGTGCACAATTGAAAGATCTGAGCGTTCCAATGGGAAAGAAAACCAGAAATGCCAAGACAAGTGGTAACAAAAAAGCCAGAGCACAAACCCAAGGGCTGAGAAAAAGTTGTATATATGGAGGGTAGGGGGTGAGAGGCTGGGGGTTGGGCTCTTCTGAGATTACACCTATGGGCAGCTGGGGTCAAAGAGCCAGGCAAGCCCTCCTGAGGATTTCTCCCACCTGCTGGAAATCCTTTCTTTTTCTGTTCTGTCCAATAACGGAGAACCCCCCTTCTCCTTACTGACTAACCAGAATGACAGTGCTTGGTCAACGCAGAAGCATAGACACTTAATGGATCTTCCACACAAAGTGACCTAGTTAAAAATCAAGAGTCCCCATTGTTTTCTCTTAGGATTCTTCCCACCTGCACTAAGAAAGAGAAACTGGGTCTCCCTTTGCCCACAAAGCCAGTTGCTTTTATTTTATGTAGGACATAAAGAAATGGGTACCCCATTCCTAATAGCAACTCATTGAGTAATATGCTTTTAAATAGGGAACAAGCCAAAAATATTAAAAGTCCTCTCCCTAAACCTTAATGGAAGCTTTGTTAATTAATAAAGGCATTTAAAAAGCAGAACTGTATTCAGTTTGATGAAGTACTTTGTGTTGGGATCTAAAATGACTTACATGCATGGAAACTATTAAAGCCTTTTAATTTGTTTCACCCTCCAAATAAAATTCTTTTGTGTTAATAAATATTCTATCATGTGTGTCCAATGTGAGGGTTCTCACAAAAAAAAAAAAAAAGCTGTGTTCCTTTGTCTCTGGGAAACTATAAAATAATTTCATGTAAATGAAGAAAGGATTCTTGTTAGATTCATGCATCAAAGAACTGTGAACCTCAAACTTTGGACGTTATTCACCCAAAGTGGCCAATTCACCCAATCTGATGTCACAGGCCCTCTGAAACTGGTTTGAACTGGTTGCACACTGGTTAGCACTTGCTGTGAACTTGGATACTGTTCACCTTTGATCATCCCGACAACCTTATGAGATGTGTGATCTCCACTTTGGAATCAAGAAGCCAAGTAAGAGGGGACAAGGAAAGACTCTGGGATGGCAGAGCTGGAAGAGAGGAAAAGCAACAGACTTCCACACTGGGGCTTATCCTTTATTTAAATGGTTGTCCGGTTACTTCTGGAGCCTTCTCTCACTAGGGTTCCTTAAGCAGCCCCTTCCACTGTGACATCATTTCTGTTGTCTTATAGATTTCATGCTTGTACTGAGTTGGACCTTCAATCTACCCCGAAGCCTGACTCCTTGGTGGACAAAGACCCTGAGAACTCTAAAAGTTGCCCTGGGTCAGAAGACACTGACTGCGGCAGGAAAGGAATTATCATTCAGGACCATCTTGCCAAGTGCTTGGTTTCTATGGTGCCAAGGCTGTGGAATGCTGGGTTTCGGGAGGTGTTAGGGTCTGGCAGGTACAGGAAGGAGAGGCAGAGGGTGGGGGCATCAGTTCCCACACCACAGGCTCAGCTCAGGAAGGAGACAGGGGCTCTGATAAAACACAGACTCCAGGTCCCACCCACTGTCAATCTGTAAGCAGTTTCCTGGTTCTTAGATGGCAATGACCTGAAAATACAAGCCACAGAAATGCTGGGAAGAAGGCACTGCTGAGCTCCCCAGACAGTTACACCCTCTGCCTCCGCAGCCCTTCGTATACATCTCTTGACCATGGTGTCCCATCATGAACTGTTTACACTTGCAGTCTCTCCCCAGGACTGTGCATCTGCAGTGTAGGGACTGGCAAACTGGCACGACCTGGTTTTATGAATAAAGTTTTATTGGTACACAGACATGCCTATTTTTGCAAGTAAAGTTTTACTGAAACAGAATCATGTCCCTTCTTTTTTTTTTTTTGCATTGTGTATAGTTGTGGAGTAGTCCTAATGGAGGCTGTATAAGATATAGACATTATATTGTTAGTTTTGCATCTCTCAGCCATTTTTTTTTTAAAATAAGAGCAAGAATAAAATCATCCTGTGTCTCTTTGGAGTTTTTTATTCCACTGGTTTAGCCAGAATTAGCTTTAGGATTAGCAGAATCAGTTTGTCTTTTAGCTAGCATACCCAATAATAAATACACTACTATACAGGAATATGTAGATATTTCATCCCCTTGGTTCTGTTCTTCTAGATCAGTGGTTCTCAACCTTCCTAATGCTGTGACCCTTAATACAGTCCCTCATGATGTGGTGACCCCCCCCCCAACCAGAAAATTATTTTTTCTGTTACTTTATAACTGTAATTTTACTACTGTTATTAATCATAATGTAAAAATCTGCGTTTTCCAATAGTCTTAGGTGACCCTTTTAAAGGGGTTACAACCTACAGGTTGAGAACCACAGCTCTAGAGACCCCTCTGACTTATAAGAAGTCAAAACCACAAACCAAGCCAAACAAGCAAACAAACTCCACTGGTTCAGCAAGATAGACTGGGCAGGGACTGGGGTAGCTGCCTTTCTTTGATCTGTTGTTGGCGACCTATCTAAAGTAAACAGACATTTGTTCATGTCTCCCCAGGAAAACTACACATGGGGACTGTTGCAACTGTAATGGGCTCTGAAGAGTCCTAGGTGAGAAACAGAGGTGACAGACACCAAATGGGCAATACACAGTCACGAAGGGAGACCAGAGACAGAGCTTTCACCAGAATGCTGCTCTGCTCTTTGAACTTGTTGTCCCTAAAGCTGAAGGTGCAGTGTGACAGCCCCAGTCTTGCTTGATTTGCATATACCGGATCACCAAACAGCTCTAGAAAGGCATTAACAGAAGGGACTTGGTCACAGCAGGGGACTGAAGCCCTAAACTGATTCCTTGTCTAGGCTCTTTTTTTCAGCCTCATGACCACTGGGAACACAGAGAGAGTGAGTCCCACCAGGGAAGAACCTACCAGCTCAGTCAATGTGTATACAATAAATCTCTCCTACCCCCAATTTTCCCCAAAGAAACCTGAGGACATAACCATATGTGGGGGAAAAAAATAAGGAAATGACTATCCCTTTAAGAATGTACTGAGAATTGGCTCTGAACTGATAGCAGTGTCAGGAAAGCGTGACTTACTGTCAGGACATGAGTTCATAGCCACCAGGTGCTCAGTGGAGTTTGTGGGGCTCCATCTCAGAGGGGTACAGCCCGAGCCCAGACAGCTATCCTCTCGGCTCCAGAACGGCTGCTTTCAGAAACAGACATAGTGGTTTTTAGCGGAATCCCCACAGTCATTGCTTTCTGTACAGAGCACAAGCCACTATGGTAAGACAAGTAAACCTGCAGCAGGGACTCAAAGACACAGGGATGGTGAATGAGGTCGCACGCTCCATCCATTCTGCATACTTGGCCTTCGCCAGCGTACATGGTTCGTGGAGATTAACAATGGACTGTCACAAACTTAATTGGGTGATAGCCCCAATGTAGCTTTTCGAGGTGTGGTTTTGTTGCTAAGGAAACCATACAACTTCTGGAAGTTATTGATCTGGCAAATTTGCCTCCCCCTCCTTCGTCCCCCTCTCTGTATACTATAATACTCACCAGAATTCATTTGTTTTTAGCCAGCACACCTAGCAATACAGTGCTGTCCTATCTCAGGCCTAATCACAACCTAGTCTTAGAGATCTCAGAAATCTCCATGTTCCATGTGCCGTGCATTAGATCGCATATCACACAGTTGCTCATGCTGCACATACAACAAAGGCTGGTCTTCAATGAGCATAAACAGCTATTATTCTAGATGTCTTGTTGAGAAAATACAAGCAGATCAAGGGAATGAATCCTACAGAAATTCAGGGCCTAGCTACTTTGGGTTTGACGACTTCTCAAGGCTTAGGGTCTGGGCATGTGAAGATGTTTCATCCAATGTGGAGAAGTTGTAACATCTGGTCTCTCTGCCCACCAAACAGGTGGTGGGACACCCGGTAAAGCTCTGGAAACAGCCGAAGCCTCTGGCAATGCTCTTCCAACGAGTCTATTGAGTAGCCTGAAAGAGTGCTGAATGAGGGCAGAGAAACGTGAAGACCCTGCAAAATGATTCAACCTACTGTGCAAGGTGTTTGTCAGTCTACAGTGGACTCAGCATACCCACTTGTGTTAGGAAGGTATGGAACTATTTGCAGGTCCTTAGACGTTAAATCACACCCAGACCTTCAGAACTGACTTAGGAACTAGCCATACCCTGGAAGAAAAGCTACTACAGCCTGATGCCAAGAAGTACATCCTAACAGGAGCCTGATAGAGCTGTCTCCTGAGCCTGACGTATACAGAGGTGGATGCTCGCAGTCAACCATTGAGCTGAGACCGGGGTCTTTAATGAAGGAGTTAGAGAAAGAACTGAAGGAGCTGAAGGGATTTGCAACCCCATAAGAACAACAATACCAACAACCAGAGTTCCCAGGGACTAAACCACTATTCAAAGAGTACATCATGGACGGACCCATGGCTCCAGCTGCACATGTAGCAGAGGATGGCCTTGTTGGGCATCAATGGGAGAAGCCCTTGGTCTTGCCAAGGCTTGATGCCCCAGCGTAGGAGAATGTCAGGGCGGAGAGGTGGGAGAGGGTCGGTGGGTGGGTGAACACCCTCATAGAAGCAGGGAGGGTATTCAATAGGGAGTATGGAGGGGAATCCGGGAAAGGGGATAACATTTGAAATGTAAATAAAATATATCCAATTTAAAAAGAAAGGCTACTACTTGCTCTTTGGCCTAATAAAACCTGAACTCCTGACCCCCCAAGTGACTGCCACTATTGTCTCTGTGGATTCCAGTCTGCTCTGTGCCCTTTTGCATGTGGTATTTATTACCGTTGCTTTTCCTGCTGATGCGTAGGAATGTCAAGTTACCCTCAAGCACAAAGCCTTACCTGACACCAACTTCTCTCCACGGTGCCTGTTGGTGAACTGTTCTCTGGTCTTTGTGCCTTTCTTGATTATCTCTTGCCATAATAAAAGAGCAGTACCGTAGGACTACGTAATTTACAGAGGGTAGAAGTTTGTTTGGTTTATAGTTCTAGAGGCCAGAGAGTCTGAGAGCAAGTGTCTGCTTGGTGTGCAAGCAGGATTTGGTGCTGCACCAGGTAAACGGTGAAGTGGGTGTGGCCTGATGAGGCAGAGCAAGCTTGCTACCTTGGCTTTCTGTGTCTCTGCAAATGCCGTCCTCATGGTCTCTATCTCCCTCAAACTTCCACCTTCAAATAGCATCAGCATAAGAATATTTAGCAAGGACCCACTCAAACCACAGCACACATCTTCTCTTTCCCAACCATGGCTGCAACAGCCAATCCTAAAACAAAGCCTTGGTTTAGCATCAGCCATAACATATCCACTTCCCCCTTCAAACCTTTCAAAATTCTCTTCAAACTTTTCCAGACTGGAAAAATTGCCTGTTACACGCGTGACTATATTTAACATCCATATCAGCTCTGCCTAACAGAGTACATTTTCCAGTCTGACGGAGGCAGGAGCTGTCAATGAAAGCAGTTTGCCCAGTGTCTCACGCCGAGTCTGGGGAGCAGAACTGTAACCCACTCATGCACATCTGACTCCAGAGCCTGGAGGAGCAGGAAGTCTTGGCCAAGCTGCACCCAGAGCCTCCCTGAGGGAAAATCACGGTGGCCATTAGTTCCCCTGCTTCTTAACTAACAGAGTCAGTCAGGCTCCTGGATCTTCCAGTTCTCAGTAACTAATGTGAGTTGATACTGAGCTTTAAAACATGGTGTAACTCATGAACTATTTCAAATATGTGGAGATATCTAGAGAATAACATAGCAGACATCCTTATAATCAACATAAAAAAGCACTTTGTTCTTATGCAGCTTAATTTTATTTTCTATCTTTTTGTTGTTGTTTTGTTATAATGAGATAACATAACATGTAACCCAGGCTGTCCTCAGATTCACTATGTAGCTTAGGCTAGCCCCAAACTGCTGATCCTCCTGCCTCTACCTCTCTAGTGCTTCAATTACCTGTCCCTCTGTGTTCAGCTTTATATCAGACCTAAAAATGAGGACCTGGGTTCGATCTCAGTACCGCCAAGAAGAAAAAATATATAAAGGTTTTCTTTCAAGCATTTTTGCAAGCATCCATCAATATAAATGAGCAAGTAACCGTGCTGTTAGAATGCAAACAAATAGCAAAGAGCAAATAGAAGTAATAAATGTGAGTTATATGCTGAGAACAAAAGGAAATCCTAAATGCACAAAGACAGCACAGTAGTATTGTGTGCACTGAAAAGACCAACAACATTCGGAGCTGTTTTCTTAGGCTTCCCCAACGCGGACTCGATGTAGTCTCAATTTTCTCTATTCCAGCTTTCACTTTCCACCTTACAAACCTTCTGGAAGTCTCAGTTCATCTCCTTCCCCCAACTGACCGCCTGGGCCCAGGATGTACCCACTGCCAGCCTGAGTTGAAATCCATTTGTGTGTTGAGGCACTGCCCAAGGCTTTCTCCGGAGATGCCATTTGTTATGTTCATCTACAAGTACAAATTTAAGCCTGAAATTATTTGTTAGAACATCAGCACCCCCACCCCATTGTGTGTTTGGAATGCCCCACAGCCTGGCTGGGTGATAAAGCATGAGAAAAGATCACCGAGAACAGGTTTGCGTGGGGCTGGGAGTGCTTCTTAGCAGTGTAGGCTGTGCAACCAATTTGGAATACTGCTTTAGTATGTCTTTTGAAGACCAAGATGCTCCCACTTTTTATGGACCAACAACCTGTAGGAGAATCCTAATGGAAGTATGCTCAACGTGGATGACGAGTACAGAACATGGATGAAGGATGCACAACAGGGATGAAGAGTGTGTAGTGTGCACAACAAGGATGCAGGATGCTCTACATAGATACAGAGTGCACAACAAGGATGCTGGGTGCACAGCAGGGATGCAGGGTGCACAACATAGATACACTGTGCACAACAAGGATGCAGGATGCTCTACATGGATACAGAGTGCACAAGAAGGATGCTGGGTACACAGCAGGGATGCAGGGTGCACATCATAGATACACTGTGCACAACAAGGATGCAGGATGCTCTACATAGATACAGAGTGCACAAGAAGGATGCTGGGTACACAGCAGGGATGCAGGGTGCACAACATAGATACACTGTGCACAACAAGGATGCAGAATGCTCTACATGGATCCAGAGCTCACAACAAGGATGCTGGGTGCACAGCAGGGATGCAAAGAACACATCATAGATACACTGTGCACAACAAGGATGCTGGGTGCACAACAGGGATGCAGAGCTCACAACCCAGACCAGAACGTCTCCATCATCACTGTTCAAACAGGTCTCCAACTAGAAATAACACAAATGACCGTTGAGCATCACGTGAGGTGAACTCTAATCTGTTCTAACAGTGAGGCTTCACATAGGCGGGTGGGGTTGCTCCCCATCTGGAGAGGGGGAAGCCAGATTTGAGGACTCGTGCTCAGGATTTCACTGCACAGAGACAAGAGACAACCACGAGTTGTCTGGAGAGACCATGAGTACTTAGATGTGGTAGGAAAGGAGGATGGGGCAGGGGCCATAATGAGAATCGCTCCTGCTGGTAGGGGCGTGGCAGGAGGGAGCTGATAGCATCCTGTTGTTTGGGATGCACAGGAGCTGTGAAAATGCTCCCTAAAGAGTTCTTTGCTGTACTTTATGGACTATTCTCACCACACATCACAGCACCAGTAGTTCCATAGGGACAGGGCCAAGGTTATTTTGTAAAGTTCTGAGAAACTTCAGATTCTCCACTGAGGACTGACGTGGGCTTGCTTGCCCTTTGAGTTTTCTGTTTTCTGCCCAAGAAACTCTGCTTTCTAAGGTTTCTTGACTTTTTCAAAGTAGGAATTTTTGGTTTGTTTGTGCGAAGTGGCTGTCATTTGATGGGATTTGTCATGTGCGTTGTCAGATGGTTGGAATCTACAGTGTAAACCCCACTACCAGGAATGAGGGGATGCACCAGGCACTTCAAGGATAACTGATAACCGAAAGAAAAAAAAAAATCATGCTAAACCATGAAAACAGGGATGCTCAGGAGATTTACTGTGCAGTTTGTTCATCCATCTCTAGAGAAGAGGACAGTAAAGTTCAGACTACAGGAAGCTTCACCATTACTACTATGTAGCAAAGCAAAAGTCCCGGTTTGGGATGGAGGCTCTCCCTGGAGCCCATGGGAGCAGCTACCAAACCATCAGACTACCACCTGTCACCAAAATTAGGATCATCATCCTAAAAAATCAGGAATTGTGAAAATGCCCCACGTTCTGCATCCAAACAATCCACCCATTCCCTAGGTCTCTTGACTCTGTCTTTCCTATTTGGTTCCGTCATCTTAACATTAACCAATCATTCCTCACCTGACTTAATGCTGTTTCCCTTCAAGCACAACTCCTGTCTTACCAGCTATCAATCCTGTGATGACTTCCAATTGCCACCTTCTCAAACCAGAGCCTTCACCATGATGTTTAATGCCCTCCACATCCTGGCTTTATGTATGTATGTATGTATGTGTGTGTGTGTGTGTGTGTGTGTGTGTGTGTGTGTGTGTGTGTGTATTTAAAATTTTTTTTATATAGACAGGATCTCACAATGTAGCTCTGCCTAGCCTAGAACTCATTATGTAGACCAGGCTAGCACAAACCCAGTGATCTGCCTGCTTCTGTCTCCAGATTAAAGGCAGGCACCACCATCATACCTGGCCTCCTCATTCCTTTTTCTGCTTACTAGCAATCACAAGTTATCAGCTGAACTTTCCTGCAGCAGATAACTTCTTCTGTCGATTTCTTATTATCTTTATCTGAGTCTGCCCAGGCTAACATTTGCCCAACCCTCATCCCCACAGACCGTTTACTCCAGTGAGAAGGGTTGTCTCTTCTTTTCTCTCTTATTCCCGGAATCTGGTACAAAGCATCACCAGCTCTTCAGTTCATAAATGATCTGTGACCCTCACTTAAATTTATAACCAGAGGGGACAGCTTTTACGCTACAGTTGTAGGCTCTCATGCTGAGTCTGACCAGGTCTTTACAGAGCAAAATGACTAACGCAGAGCTGAGGGCAGGTGGGTGGAGACCCCTCCTGACCAGTGTGTACCAAGGTATACCGGACCCTCACAGGGTCAGAGCCCCACCTGAATCAGACTTTCTCTGCCTTCTTTGGGGACGCTGCAGACTATCAAGGTGAACTAGACCAGGGAGAGATGGAAAGTTTCTCCTTCTGATTTTGTTGGGAAACTTGAACCAGAAACCAATGCTTCGGGCCCAGCTTGTCTGTTTTCTTTTTGCTTCCAGACTGAACTCCCTGAACCCTCCCCTCTGCCCTGTGAAGTGCTGTCATGGGAGCTGTGTGATTCTGCCTGGAAGACTTTCATGTGGCCTCCCTGCTAGGCAAACACAGTCTAGAGACCCTTAGAAGGCAGTTTTGAGAACCTGGCTTGTCTCCCAGGCCAAGCACAGAGACTATTTATTAAGGGAAAACACACAAATAATTGTCGGCAAAATACACCCATTTTCGTTTTCCTTTGAGCCATTGAATAAATCATCCTGTGTGATCCTGGGACCCGAGACTGGAAGTGGTTTTGTACTGGACCTGAGCCACAGCCTCCAGAGAGAAGAATTCTGTCCCATTTGGACACCCACATGAACACACACGAAACTGTTTTGTTCTTATCCAGATGGAGCTGTGAGGGTCTCTCATCTTGAGGCCTTTTCCAGCAGCTGGGCAGGTACCTACAAGCCTTTCAGTGGTAGCAACTGTCCTCAAAACCTCAGTGCATAGAGCAGAGAAGTTCAGTGAGGAAATCCCTGTTGCCGTTGTGTCCCAAGTCCCATCTATACAAAATTACCTGAGGTGCCTGTCAAAGCACCATTTTTAGTCCCATCTGGAACTTACAGACAGATATCCCAAGAATTGGGTTTGTTGCGTTGGTTCTGTTGCTGTTTTGAGATAGTGTCTTACTGTGTAGCCCTGGCTGATCTCTCTATGTAAACCAGTCTGTCCTTGAACTCACAAAGATCTGCCAGTCTCTGCCTCTTGGGTGCCAAGATTAAAGGTGTGTTAGCTCTACTCCAAACCTGAGAATAAAGGATTTGCTTGGTGCCTCCAGCAGGGGAACCAACGGTATGTTTTTTTTACCTTTCTGAGCCAACACAGGCTGAGCTCACAATGGGAATGTCTTTAGCGGATCCTGTCTGGCTGTGGGTGTCTGCCTCTTCATCTGTTTTCGGTCCTTCCTGGTATTTCTCACCTCTCCCTCATGCCCCCTCTCCCTGAGCCCAAGGCTATACACTAGAGCCTGACATGGTCTCAAAAAGACTCTCCTCCCTGTCTCCAACCACACACACTTGTTCCTTGTCCCAGTCGTGTACAAAGTGGTGACATTATTCAAGAGAGCAACAGCATCTGCTGTCTCCAGAATCTGAAGCTCTGTGTGGTCTCAGGAGGATTCTTACACAAGGTTTATTACAAGTAACAATTTCACTAAATGTCTTTTCAGACTTCTGGCACATCTGGATTAGAGATATACCAAATTTGTATGATTGTCCCTGAGTATCTATGGGAGATTGGCTCCAGGAACCCCACAGTTACCAGAATCTAGGTGTGTTCAAATTTCTCATATAAAATGCTCCAGTACTTGCATACAGCAAATGCACACCATTCCTATACTTAGAAATCATTTCTCCAACACCTAACACACTGTGAACAAAGTAGACTTGGCTGTGATGCAGTATTGTTTAGGGAATAATAAGAAAGATATTTGCACATTCTCCATCCAAACACACGTTTCAAGTCTGTTCAGCCCACAGTTGTTAAATTCACGGACACTGAATCCCCAGATTTGCAGGGCCAACTATAATCTTTCCTCTCCACCCCTCCTCCTCCAGTGTCAATCATCAATTAAAGTGATCGTCATTTTGAGGAAGTCCTTTGTGCGTGAGCGATGCTTCTTTGGAGGCATGCCTGACTAGGAAGAACTGTGGGAACAGATGTGAGCGATCCATGTAGACCATAGTCCTGCTTCTCCTTCTTCAGAAGCTGGGTCTGGAAGATTCTGCTGCTTCCTCACGGAGCACACTGAACAGGACTGCAATCCCTGCTTCATGGGGCAGGTGTCCCAAGATGTGGAAGGACATCTGGTGATTGGCACACAGTGGTGGCCGTCCTGTTCCCAACCTTCACAAGCTACTCTTTCAGACTTCTGGATCACTAAGCCACCGACGAGATGGCAGTTCCTAAGTCCTACCATTTAAAGAAAGAGCAACTTAAGAATGAAATCTTTCAGAGTGCCCACTTCGCCTAATTTTTTTTCAGTTGTATTGTTTTTATCTTATGTGCCCAGGTGTTTTGCTGTGTCCCACAGGCATATCTGGTACTGTTGGAGGCCAGAAAGTACCCAATCCAGTTCCTATACTAGAGCAACCAGTTTCTTAGCCACTATGCCATTGCTTCAGCCCCTGGTGGCCACTTTTAGAAGATCCAGAATCAAGCTACATTCCCTAAGTTACAGCAGATAGCATTTGAGGTTCGTACAACTTCATAACTGCAAACTCATCTTGACAATCACAACCACTTCAGTCTTATAGACTTGTGTGACTTTGTATCCCTAAATTCCATTCCTATGTACTTTATTGTAGCCTATCTGAACGATAGACTACAATATCTACAAACCTTTCCTACAACCATATGTTTGATTCTCCAGTGTTCCTTCCTCTCTTAGGTCAATGTCCAGCCATCTTGTTAGAAGAGTCGGACCCAAGAGTACAACTCATATAACACTTCCTGGGCAGTGACTAATCCAGGAGTGGACACGTGACTTTGGGTTATAGTCTGAACCCAGCCAATATTTTCCTTCCCCAAATTCCTCTTCCAGTAAGAGGCTAGAACATGGGACCAAGATGCAAGGGATCTCTATGACTGTCAATTTGTTGGGTCACTGTCCTAATGAATCTTAAACATCAATGTCTACAAGAAGCTCTACAGCACAGCATCATGGATCCAGGGATGGTGATGATGTTGGCTATTTCCCAGGACTCTCATGAGATTTATTCAGATGCTGCTAATGGCCTTTGGGGCTTGAGATGATGAAGGCAGTGTCCTGGTTGTCTCGAGGGCCTGAGATGCTGAGATGTACCCCCTTCAGAACCTTCCCTTGCATTTTTGCTTTGTTCCAAGAGACACAGGAGCAATACTTTTGCACATCGCTCAAGCTGTGCCAGCTTGTTACTGCAGCTAGAGCTGCCTGAGACAAAGGAGGTGAGGGAGTCGGCGGAGACCTGTTTTAAGAGGGGAGCTCTAGAGCATCAGAGGCTGAAGGCAAACAGGTTTGACTGAGTAGCTATTTCTGCTCTGTTCCTCAGTAGCCAGCAGAGGACACTCCAAGGTCCATAGGGTGAGAAGTAGGGAAGAGAAAAAAGATGATGGAAGTTATGGACCAGGGTTAGATGCACAGGTATCCTACCACGCGGTGTGACTGCAGAAGAGGAGGCTGAGGCTGAGGCCGAAGCTGAGGCTGAGGCTGTAGAAGCCTGCACTGCTTTTTGCCTCCCTAGTGGATCATTTCATCCCACTTGCAATGCTGTAGCAATCTCCTCTCAGATCCTCCTTTGAATTCCTCACGGCGCTCACCATCTTGTCAGTTCTGACCTTGATCACAAATGAGTATTGACTGGGTGGCCTGAGAAACCGCTCTCCAAGCTTGTCGAAGCCAGAAGTCTGAAATCAGGGTCTGTGAGGTTCTGGTGTGTGTTCGCCTGGTTCTAGAGAGGTGGTTCTCAACCTTTCTAATGCCGTGGCCCCTTTAATACGGTACCTCATGTTGTGGTGACCCCCAGTCATAAAGTTATCTTGTTGCTACTTGACAATTGTAATTTTGCTATTGTTATGAATTGTAATGTAAATATCTAAAATGTTTGTGATTCTTGTGAAAGGGTTATTTGACCCCGAAGGAGTACTGACCCTCAGTGTGATAATGGCTGCCCTAGAGAGACTGCAGGTCTGTGGTACCCTTATTGCAAGGAAGAAGGCAAGATCATGACCTAAAGGCTCTGGTCTAAAGGCTCTCTAATCAGGGCATTGATCCTGTTCACAAGGATTCTACTCGTGTGACCTAATTGCCTTCCAAAGGCTCCGTTGCCTAATACCATTACATTGATGCTTAGGACTTCAATTTATGAATCACGGGGTGGGGAGACGCAAAGATTCATTTTATCACTCCCTAACACACACACCCATGATCAATTTAACCAGCAAGAATGCCTAAATTTTTACTCCCCATGGGAGAGTTACTCACAGCAGCATATAAGGCCTTAAAGGAACTTCCATGAATTTCAGGTTTATAAGCCATGTTTGCTCTGATTGTCTCTGTCAGCTTGAGTCAAAAGGGTTAATATCATATAACCCAAGTCAGCAGCCGTACCATATAGCTAAAGGTAGCAGCTATATGGTGTCACACTTCCTTTGTCATAGTACCTGTCTCAGAGCTCTCCTCACACTCCCTCTGTCTTCAGAGGACTCCTATCCGTCCCTCGAGGCCTTCTCTCTAGGCTTCCTTGTGGACTTCTCTGACCTCATGTAGAACAGACTTCACCTTCATCTGGGCTCTAGCTTCCACAATGTTTCTATCTTGTCGGCCATACCTGGCGGGCCCTTTCTTGGTCAAGCCTGGGTGTTCATGATATCAAGAACTATCATTTAGCTTTGTAATACTTAATATTCACCAGACTCTAGGGATTCGTTGAATTATGGAAAACCTATGTTACAGTTTTGGTTGGTTGGTTGGCTTTGCTTTTCGAGACAGGGTGTGGGGAGCCGAATGCGGACTCCATTACAAGATGGCGCTGGCTCCCTCACGGTGTGAGGTAAACAGCTCCATATATAGCAATGCTCTTGTCAGCTAAGGCGCTGCACCCTGCGCATGTGCAGTACATAACCTATCTCCGGCCAATCCCGAGGCCTCTGGTGTCAGCAGACTGGTGACAACCAATCATGGCAAGCCCCGTATGCACTTCTCCCTATATAAGCGGACAGCTAGGGTAGTTCAGGCCCCTCGCTTCCTGCTCTCCCCTTCAATCAAGAGGCTCCCACAATAAAGCGTGATCTGAGAAGAATCCTCTGGTGGTGGTCGTCTTTCCTCGCTGGTCGAGCAGCGCAGCACAACAGGGTTTCGATATGAAGTCCTGGAACTTGCTCTATAGACCAGGCTAGCCTGTAACTCATAGGTCCTCCTGCCTCTGCCTCCCGAGTGCTGGGACTAAACGCATGAGCCGCCATGCTTTGTTGACCATCTTAGAATCAGGGCAGAAGAGTTCCACCCACGGGAAATCTTCCCTAGTGAGGGAAGGGAAGGCTCTATAAACCTTATACACTGGTGGCAACTGGGCACGGGAGCGGGGAGGGGTGTGGTTCTCTGTGCCCACTACGTGTTATCAGCGCTGAGCTGGCCCAAGGGAAAGACGGAAAGAACATTGTTATGTCCGTGCTTGGTTTTGTTTCCATCTTCTCCAAAATCTAGATAGATCCACAGCTGGCTTTGGCCCTGGATCTTGCTGCCAACTGTTTCCTTTTGTCTTGGTGGGTCCTTCCTCTCTGAGAGCTGGCGCCTCACGAGAGCACCTGCTGCAGTACCTGCAGGCCCAGACACTGCACAATGAAAGAGAGTTAAAGCAGGCTCCTTGGGCTTCCGATAGGCTCTATCTGATTCCACCCAGGGCTAGTAAGTAGCCAGTGAAATATCCTTTCCTAAGTCTTTCTTTCATCCAGTCTCTGGCTTGCTCACTCGTGTGCTATCTCAGTCTACCCTTTTCCTCTGTGTAAAGGAGCAGTCATAGCACGGCCCTGGCTGGGTAAGGCTGCTGCAAGACTGTAAATATTCTTTCTCAAAGTAGCATTCAATCAGACTCTAGGGAGCAGCTCCCAGCTGAAGACGGGGTGTCCTTCAGGGCATGGGATGGGCTTTCACTGCTGAGAACAGTTTGTGAAAAAACCTCCCCCCGCCCCCGAGATCTGCAAGTTGCTCAGAGTGTCTCTGTGGCAAAGGAAACTGCGCATGGGCAGAGATGAAATGAGGGCAGGCACAGGAAAGAGGGAAACTTGGGAACCCAATGTTAACGGACTCTGAGATAGACTATCTTCCGACTCCCAGGCAAGCCGTAGCTCGGATGCTGTGGATCCACTGTTCTGGCATCATCACCTTGACAAAGTTGCTGGATGCAGACATGTCCCCTGCACAGCCTTCTAGCAGCTGCTGCTGGGACTCTGGAGCTGGGACCAGAGAACCTCCAGAACGCTCGGCAGGCCGTGCGAGCCCTTTCCTGCAGTGGTTAATTTTCACTTTTCCACAAGGACGCGCCCTCAGAGGAGACCAGCAGCGGAGCAACGCCTGCTGGGGACCACATGCCTCCCCAAGGGCGGGTGCTTTGCTTTGAGCTCTGAAGAAGCCAGGCTGTGAGCACGTTGCCACCGCAAACGATCCAGCTGCCGAGGGCCTCCGGGAGGCTGTGCGCGTGGGCCGACCTGGAGAGCTGGGGCCCCCTGCCCACATGAAAGCGCGCAGCGACTTCCCGGGGCGCCCTCGCCGCCCGCGCCAAAGCCGCGTCCCCGCCCGCAGCCACGCGCAGGAGCGGGCCGCACAAAGGAAATGGCAAGGGCGTGAGTCACCCGGAGGCTTGGCGCTCCCCCATCCCCAGGCTGCAGACCCACAAGGAGACCTTTGTGCCGCGCTCTGGGAGGACAACCGGCACCCGCTGCAAAGAGGCAGGCTTTTCAGGGCGCCCGAGTAATGCTTGGGAGACAGGAGGAGGATCTACTAGAGGAGGGAGCGACTTTTGTGACCCACTAGTCTGCAAAGCCTGTGCCCAGATCACCCTGTGCATAGGGTCAGAGAAGCAAGTCTTCTTGACCCCTCCCACAGACCCATCTTGACTTACTCATAATGCTGACCATGATATCAGAAACTTTTCCTGTGCCATTCCTAACAGAGATTGAGAGATGCTAAAACTATGTTCGGGTAGTGGATGGAAGATTGAATGGAATTATTCATTTGTACAGATTGAACTAGTAAGAGCTAGTCCAGTGTCTCCAGTTTTCAAGGAGAAGAAATGTAAGGCCAGAGGATTTTCTGGCTGGGTGGATTTTTACTCTGTGGCTGTAGCGTGGTTCAGGGAACGCCCCTGGGCATGACTGATGAAAAACCTGCAAGTGCAGATAGGTAACACCCCAAGGGACTCACTGGGACCCATAATAGAAATCAGAGGAACAGCGGCCAAGGCTGCAGGGTTTGGGGCAATCACAGTTACAGGGATTGAGGTAAGCATAAACTTTTGTTGGTCATGAATGTTTAATCTACTTGGCCCCAGGAAGGTACCGTTTCAGATAAAGGTGACTGGGGAGTCTGTGCTCTCCAGGGCTCAGTATTGGTAGCTGAGACTGGTCATGGGCCATGTGACAGAAACTTAGTAAAAGCCTGCAGACCCAGACACTCACTGGGGTCCTGGGAGGTCTCAGCCTCTCAACACCACACCCACTCCACTCCCACCCAGAGTCCCCTCTCTGTTACCAAGAAACTAGGGTGCCAAATGATCTGAGGTTTTCTTCCTGTGAAAACTGTGTCACATCCAGGATCATCTATACACCCAACATCTATAAACCTTCTCCCGTGGGAAAGATGATGACCTGCCACCACCCATCAAACGTAAAGATGAGGAATCCAGGGGTCGTTGTACAGCCAAAGCCAGTGATTCCAACCCACTCCAATATCTATACCCTCCCTGGTCAGTATTAACAATAAGGAGAAAGGTTAGTAACGGCAGAGGGCTTGCTGTTAGACAAGCATAGTGCTAGGCATTTGACATGCCTCTTCCTGTAACCCCTACAGCAACACCGTGAGACTGTTCTGACCCACATTTACATTTACAGATGAGGGTTACGATGCAATCCGTAAGGAAAAAACATGCCCAAGCGAGGTCATGCGGTTACTAAGCACAGGAGCTGGCTGGCATTCAGAGCAGCGTGTCTGTCTCTAAATTTTTAACTGTGGCCCTCCTGGGCTGAGCAAAGCGAGGTATGCCTGGTAATTAAACTCTGGTTTTTGTGGGGCTCTGTCCTAGAGAAAAGCAACTCTCTATGTGGGGAAAAGGCACAGCTAATGCACTCTCAGGTTACCAGAGTTTTCCAGAGTCCTGGCCGTGGCTTTGGCAGTTAAGGGATCAGTTTCCGGGAGAGGAACAGGTTCGGGCAGTCTGATTTAGAATGACTCAGTCCACAAGGGACTGCGCCAAACCCAATGAATTGATTCACCTGTGAGATAATACGGCCCAGAGAGACTGTCGCTAAGAGCACAGGCTTTGGAGGAGGAGGCAGCTGGGTTTGAACTTCTCTTCCTTCACAGCCTCACTCTGTGACCCCAGACTTCTTAGTCACTCTTTACCTCTTAAATTCGGACACTGAAAAAAAAAAAAAAAAAAAAAAAAAAAAGGCATCTTGTGTGATGTCTGTGCCTTCAGTAGAATGCTGTGCACAAGATGGCTAGTGGGATGGTTGGAGTCTACTGCTTGTTCAACACATGGTAAAACTCACAATCCTCCTTATGAGTTGTGTACACACACACACACATACATCTAGCTCAGAGGGGTACAGGGAGAGCTCAATTCAATGGAGAGGACATAACTGTACTAGTGCCCCCATGCCTTGCGCTGTCACCCAAAGCATTTCTATTTAAGAGTCTACTGTTGCTTCTGGACTCAGAGCTCTGTCTTTCCCTGGACAGAGCTGCTCCTAGCAATACTGAACAGTCCTGAGCCACCACCTCTCTGCAACTTCCGGTGGTGAAAGGTTCTCCCTGTAAAGCTCTGGTCACATATATCTTTGTATGTGAGACCATCTCAGCTGCCCAGGAGCTGACTGACCACATGCTGACTAGGCATCAGCACATCTAACCTAAGGAGTCCCAGCAGTGAGAAACACAGCTGGTTTCTCTTTCTGAGCTTGAAGTCTAGTGGGACAAGAAAAAAAAAAAAAAACAGGCAAAGAAGCCAACCCCATCAATTACGGCTCCTGCCAATTGTCAGGAGAAATAACAGCATGGTGTGACAGAGAACGCTGGAGGGAGAAGTGACTAGAAAAGGCCTCTCTGAGGAGGTAGCATTTAGCCGGAGGCCTGAAGGACAAGGGGGAGCCAGCCCTGCCAAGATCTGGGAACACAGGGTTCCTGGCATAAGGAACAGCTTTTCCCTTCAGAGGAGGGAAAGAACTCGATGTGTTTCTCATGATCCCACCAGGATGGAGCAGATGGTGGAAGAGTGGGGGAGGAAGAACCGTGGCAGTCAGAGGCAGCCTCCCTCCTCTGTGCACCGTGCACCCAGCTGGATGTTCGATGTGAGAATCAGACTCCTTGACATTTATTGAACACCTACTCTGTGCGGAGCGCTGTGCAGGTTTTTTCCGTCTTCCTTCTTATTAAATCCTCCCTCTCCCAGCGGCCTCTCCCTGTATGCAATGGCTCCAAGGATGTCCTTGTCCTGCAGCACTCTCTTTAGTTCTCGGTGGGGTCCCATTCTCTCTGCCCACCCCCACCCCAGTTACTCCATAAAGTCCACTGTTGGGACCTTTGGCATCTCTCAGCACACCGAACTAAAACTGTGTTGTCACACTGAGTCGGAGGCTGTCCCTGACTCTGTTGCCTGCTGGTGGATCCTAACCAGGCTGCTTTGTCTGGCCTCAGTGGGAGAGGAGAAGCCTAGACCGGCAGGGATTTGATATACCAGGTGGGTTGGTACCTGGGGGGTCTCCCCCTTCTCCGGGGAGAAGGGGGAGGGAGAGTAGAGGAGGGGCTGTGTGAGAGGGAACTGGGAGGAGAGGGGGCCTGTGATAGGGATATAAAGTGAATAAAGAAGTTAATGGGGGGGAAAAGTAAAATTTCAAAAGAAACAAATGTTAGGAAAGCTGATTAAATAATGTCCCAGTTTTACACATACACACACACACACACACACACACACACACACATACACACAAAGGTGTTGTCATGCTCGCTAAGTTCCAGACAGTACGCACACACCTCTTGTCTTGGGAAGCTGTAGGTGCATGAGTTGATAATAACAGAAATAGATGCTTTTCAGATTAGGTTTGTAGGCTCACTGGGCCATGGTTGATTTGGTAGTACCCTCACAAGTGTGGTTCAGGCTGACAAGTTTTTGGTTCTACACACAGTGGTCAGTCTCACCCTTTATGTCTTAGTATCTACTGTAGACGGTGAGATTCCCAGACTGGCCTCTAGTAGAACAAGGTAGTGTGGATAAGCCATGTAGAATGCTTAGAGCGGGAACGAGCCCATCTGTCCTATCCCTCACCATTAGGAACCTGCCATGAGCTCTGTATGATAGAAATCCTCTCAAACTGAAGATGGATTCAGCATCCTGTGCTCTTTAACTAAAGAACTGTAAGGTCAACTGTAAACAGGCTTTAACGGGAGTACCTGAAATGTGCTCATGAAAAGAAGGTGAACTTTGAACTCCAGTATGTATTAGAAGAGAAGAGGACCTCAAGTATGGGTTTCATCTTTAACTTTTTTTTTTGAACATACAATTATAAAATAAAATGCTGTTTTGAAAGGATCATTTGAGAGAAAGTGGAGAGAGAGAGAGAGAGAGAGAGAGAGAGACAGACAGACAGACAGACAGACAGAGACAGACAGACAGACAGAGACAGACAGACAGACACAGACAGACAGACACAGAGAGAGACAGACAGACAAACAGAGAGAGACAGAGAGAGACAGACAGACAGACAGAGACAGACAGAGAGACAGACAGACAGAGACAGAGAGAGAGAGAGAGAGAGAGAGAGAGAGAGAGAGAAACTGGCAAAGGGCTTGCAGCAATATGCAGGGAGTGTAGCCAGCTAAAGGCATTTGGAGACTGTGTGGGAGATGTTAGGGGCTCACAGCAGTTGGCTTCATTCACAGTGGGAGCAGGCCCAGGGGCTGGTGGGAAGGACAGAAAGTGAATGAGGTATGTGGGGTGAGGGCGCAGAGGAGGATTGTTTCTATGGAGATGATAATCAACTTTTAGCAACCCCAGGTTCCAGAAGCCAGAAACCACTGAGATGTCACAACAAGCATGGAAGAATGCTGGCCTTGTGCTGGATAGGATTCCACTCTAATCTCTGCCGTTGATTAGCTGTGTAACTTGGATCAAATCACCTCGATTTCTGAACCTGTTTCCTCAATTGCACAATGGGGGTTACAACTTCTAAACCTCAAGCTGTAATCTGTAATAAGATGAGCAAAGCCACCTTTTATTGACTCTGAGAATCCAGGCCTTTCTCCAGGTGTGCCTTGGATGTGGTACAAGGACTTCCTCCCTCATGTTAGCACATGACCTTAGGCAAACTTTGCAGGTTATGGGACACCCAGGTTATGGGACACCCAAAGAAGCTCTTGCTCTAAGGAAAACCATTGCCTAGTCTATAAATAATATGTCCATGTTGGGTTCTTACCTCACATGGTTAGTGATGGACCTTCCCATTTTAGTTTGATTCCCAAGTTGTTTTTTGTTTGTTTGTTTGTTTTTCTTATTTTTAATATATTTATTGTTTAAAGCAATAAAAAGGTAGTTGTGCTATTTTGGCCATTAGAAATAGGGCATGTGGATTTCTCCTGCCATATTTCCATCTCGGCATTTTCTCCATAATCAACTGAGAGTTCACTTTAAAAATATTAATAGAAAAGGAAAAGTATACTGCCCAGGAGGAAGAGTGAGGTAGGGGGAAAGAGGCTGCCTGACAACGGACAGTCCTGCTTAATTGGCATCGATGGCCCCTCTGAAGGACCTTCAAGCTGAGGGTGGGGATCTGATGGGGATGTAAGGAACTGGGCTGGCCAAGTCGGTCCAGCATCTTCTATGCCTGGGGCCTGCATCTGCAAATGAGTGAGCCGTGCCTGTTCTCTGCATTAGTGGGTAGTCAGGAAGCAAGTGTGTTAGCCTAATATTCTCTTCCTACTCACATCAGCAAATTAGAGTAGAGGGATCTGAAATAGCAAACTTGCAAAATGTGTTTTAACTCATTCCGGTTGCTATAACAAAATACCACAAACGGTGTGGCTTATAAACAAGAGAAGTTGATCTCCCACCGTTCAGATGGAATGTCTACCATCAAGTTGCCGGCACATTTAGTGAAGAAGGGTTTTCTGATTCATAAATGCTGGCTTCTTGCTATGCTTCCATGGTGAGGGGTGGGGGGAACTGGCAGATGTTTGGGATTTTGTAAGGATTTTAATCCTGTTCACTAGGGTGCCACCTCATCACCCAGCCAATCGGTCAGCTTCTCAAATCATCACAATGAAGGGAAAGTTTCTGCACACAGGGGAAGGGGCATGTCCTTCATTCAAGGCACAGCCGTCTAGTCACAGCCGTCTGGTCACAGCTGTCCGGTGTTAACAGGGAAGATGACAGAGACATTATGATCTAGAGGAGAAAAGTTTCTTTTCAGGAAAAAAAAATTCCTTTGGACAACTGTTTATTTCTTTGAATGAAGTCTGATTTTACCCTCAGGTCCCTAGGGCACCATGCTAACTGTGAGGATGTGTCTACACATCTCTAAGGCACCAGAGTCCCAGGCTAACTGCAAGGAGGTATCTTGGCCTGGCTCTCACACAGTGGACCCAACACAGGCTGGTAGTATCTGTGAGGATCTCAGAAAATAGGAGTGAGCAGGGAGAAGAAAGGGATTTCTTAAAAGGAAAAAAGAAAACAAAACATGAAGAGAAAAAGACAATTTGGGAATTAAACTACTGAGCTTGTCCCAGGAGAAACTTGAAAACTCTACTCCAAGCCATGCAGATGTTCACCCGAGAGGCTGCAAGGAATCCTTCAAGACCAACTTGACAGACCAGCCAAAAGTTTAAACGTGCAAAGTTTTTGATCAATTCACCCCTGGAATTTTATTTCTTACACAGAAGTACACATAAGTGTATTTAGCAGGGCACTGTCCCCAATAAGGAAAAAAGAGTGAGCCAATACAAGCTCATCAAAGGGAGACAGTTTAACTGTAAAAGTCAATTTAGAGGAGTGTTGTAAAGGAAATTTTCAGTGAGATCATTTTCCATGTGCTTGTATGAAGCATTCCTCACCGCAGGGAAAAAAAAAATGTATGTCTAAGTGTTTTTCTATATTTCTGCTTTTTTTTTTTTTTTTAAAAGACAGGGTCTCCCTTGACAGCCCATGTCGTCTGGAAATTCATTATGGAGCCTTGCTGGTCTTGAACTTTTGATCCTGCTGCTTCAGGCTCCTGTGTGGTATTCACCACTAAGCCCATGTTTAGGTCTAGTTTAACGATGCGCACATGTTTATGTACATACAATACCTCTGGAAGAGTTCACAGAACCTCTCAGCAATGTTACGTCTGGGGAGGGTACCTGGAAACTGAGGCAGGAAACTCAGAGTGCTGTTGAAGGCGTTTTCCTGTTTTATTAAGGGTGTAGATTTGGATTGCAATGTTTATAAGAAGGAAACTATTTTTTAAATAATCAGTGAGAGGAGTTAGAAATGTTCAGTCTCTCGAGGTTCTGGACATTTCTCTCCCCTTCTTTCTGTTCCTATCATCCCTTGTCTGCCCAGAAAACAGATTTTCCCAACTCTTTTGCCCATATTACATCCTTCCAAGATGAAACCAGTTAGTTCTACAGTACGTTTGGAGAAGCCGACTGCTGTTCAGGATTTTTCTCCCTCCTGGGAGCCAGAACTTTCTTCTACCTTCCCTTCTTCCTGTCTCTACCCACCTTTTCACTCCAAGCACGGTAGTCCGAACTGTCTGTTAAGTCTGCTTTCAGCTCCCAGTTTCTGTCCCAGGTGTCCTTGACAGGAATGTATCTTCTCCTCCTCACCCCCAAGAAAATCCACACTGCCATCTGGCCTTTCTCAGGCAATCTAAAAGATGAAAAGCCAACGGTCAGGGTGTGTGTGTGTGTGTGTGTGTGTGTGTGTGTGTGTGTGTGTTTTAATTTGCATCTACTTAGTTATTTGTGCTAGCAAACATTTTATCGTCTTTTGCTGAGTAGATGTTTGTCTCTTTCTGAGATTGCCTGTTTAAAAGCCAAATTAACAGCCACACACAAGCTGTGTATAGGCTAAACTCTACTGCATTGGTCACAGACCAGGAAGGGACAATGGAAGCCATCCAGTTCCTGTCACAGGAGGCTTACCTCAGCCATCGACACCTACTATACTGACAGTGTCACTGGCTAACTAAAGAGGGCCTCACCAGCAGGGACAGGTCAGTTGTCTGACCCATGTCTAGAAGACACCTGGAGGTTGTCTTTCAACCAAAACCTTGAGGGAGATTTCAGAGTTAAAGGGGCAGAGGAGGTGGACAAATCATTCCCAGGGGAAGGCAGAGGGCACAAGTGTGAAGGCTCCTAGGTGTTAAGTGAGAGAAACTCAGGGGGAAATGGGGGGAAATGTGAGGGGTGAGGGGAAGTGGGGGTGATTCCTGAGTCCCTCTCAGTCTGTCTTAGACCAAGACAAGTACAACACACCCACTAAATAATCAGGGAGGTCCCTTCCTAACCTGGACGGTTCTTGTACAAGATCAGTACCACACTGCAGAGCTGCTGAGGATTGGGGACTTTCTCAGAGGCACTGGGGACAAGTTTCCCACAGAGTTCCAGTTTCAGGGTTCGGTGTCATGGCATCTGTGAAGAAATGTGAAGGCGGAAGTGGTCAGTGTGACAAGGGTAAAGATGAGACAACAGCTGGATGGCACATTGCAGCATAAGCCAGTACTAGCTGGGTCCCCACCATGTGAAAGCCCAGGAGGGATCAAGACACCTGCCCATCAAGGGGCTGCTTCACCCCCCTGCTTTGGCCTGACGCCAGACACCAGATAGGGGAGCACACATTAGACAGCCTGACCTCTCATTCCATCCAGGCCCAGTTCCAGGCTACAGCAGCTCTTCCTGGGAGCCCCTTCTCCCTTCCTAATGATGCCTTAGCAGGGTCACTGGCAACCCAGAGGCTTCTGTGGGGCTGTGGCTTTCTGAGGAGCACATGGGGGAAGCAATGTTCTGTCCGGGGTGCTGTCCAGCAGGAGAAGCTAAAGAGGGCTCAGGATTCACTCTGTAAAGACAATACCTGGGAAAGATCAGCACATCCAAAGGTATAGGTTGGATTCAGGATTGTAACAGTAATTCCATTCAGGATTGTAACAGTAACTCCACTAACTAAATGCAAAGTTAAAAAAAAAAATCATGTAGATGTATGTGTTAGCTTAAGGTCAATTCTGGAGGCTCATTCCAGGGACATAGCAAAGGCTTAGGTCATTCTCTGCTGCCATTACTTGCTGTCACCAGGTGTGACTGACTAGAGGACTGCCCTCTCCCTCTCCCTCTTCCTTCTTCTCCTCCCTCTTTCCTCCCCCCCCATCTTCCTTTCCTCTTCCCTCCCTCTTCCCTTCCCTCCCCCCTCAGTTCCTACCTGTTCCTGGCCAACCTCTCTCTTTCCCTTTCTGTACTTTTCCGTTCTTCTCTGCCCCATGTCATGTCCCCACCCCACCACACCTCCTCCCTGTCTCCACCCTCATGGTTCTACTCCCGTCTGTCTGCCTCTACCCCTTCTCTAGGCCCCCACTCCCTTTCTTCCCCTAAATAAACTCCCTTTATATTATGGTCTGTCACACGACATAATTTCTCGAGGGATACCTTGGGAATGGGCCACCAGGTACACCACGATTATATTTCACAACAGTATGAGAATGTCACAGTGAAACCCATTGCTTTACACAGCAAATATAATTATATCTATAAAACAACTCAGGTTAGAATGATAAACTGAGATATTTGGTGACACGGTCTTTGTGCGTGCGTGTGTGTGTGTGTGTGTGTGTGTGTGTGTGTGTCACAGGCATGCTGCCTGTTGGTTAGGTGGCTTCTGCTTGCTTCAGTCTGCAGTATCAGGGCAGCTCTGGGGGCTGAGGCCTTGGAACACAGCACACTGTCAGAGTCATTCGAGAGAGAGAAAGCCCTGGTGTGTTGATTCCCAGCATCTTCATCCAGGCAGAAGCGTCGTCTTTTAAAGTGGGAAGACATCCACCCTGCTCCTCTGCGAAAGAACACATCTGTCTGGTTTGCTGCTGAAGGGGACCTAGGCCAGAGAAGCCAGCAGGCCTTGGGGAGGAAAGCCACAAGACACACATCTTGGTGGCTGTTGTCTGTGCTCCACAAGTCCAGCACTCTGAACCCACTGTGGCCCCATTTCTCTGCTCAAGGTCAGTTCTCAAGTCCATCCTTGTCATGTCCTAAACGTCCCACTCACGTTCGGCACGGGACAGAGAAGGGTCGAGAAGGGATCATACACTCTCAGGTTCCATTCTGAGGGGCCCAACATACTTGCGAAGTCTCTGGGTGGGCTGACACATGGACAAGGACATGCTGACACAAACACTCCATCACCCTGCCCTGCTCCCTCTCACTCCGAAGCATTGGTTAAGGCCTATGTAGTCACCAGAGCTTCCTGTAATGACTGACATGATCTGAGTGTGAGCTGTTTGGGAGGTTGGCCATCAGCTGCATGTAACTACTGTGAACCTGAGACGGGCTAACGTGGACAATAAAAACGGGTTCTTGATCTCTTCAGTTTTCATTACTTTTCATAAAGTCGTCATCAACTTCCGTTGTTGGTAAAATGACACCACAGAGGAGATGAGTTAGAAAGAAAGGGGTTTACTTGGTTTTAGAGGCACAAAGTTGAGGAACCACATCTGGTGATGGCTTTTTTACTGCCGAGTCCCAAAATAGCACAGAACATCTGGCAGGGGCCTGAGCGCACACATGCATTTGTATGTGTGTGTGTTCTGTCTTTTATTCCTCTTTATGAAGCCACCAGGATGCAATTCTAGGGGGCTCCATCCCAATGACCTCGTCAGACACTAATAATCACCAAAAGCCTCACCTCTAAGCCATAGTAGATTAGGTTTCCACACTATTGATACATCACTCGCAGAGGGGACCAAGTTATAACACAAGAAACTAATATCTAGCCGCTCAGCCTGAAAGGTCCCCAGTTCTACCACGCACCATTCTTTTGCGCAGAATCTGATCATGAAGATCAGATCTTGACCCTTTGAGTCAAGAGCCAAAGTAGAGGCTTATGGGAGACTTTCTGGGAGTTTTGTTACTGGAAAACTATGCCGGGCTAGATAGATCAGCTGTGATCTCTCTCAGGCGATCAGCGTGCTCTCTTTGAATACTTCCTTTCCTCAAAGTCTAGAAACAGTCTCTTTCTTCAGTGCGTTCAGGAGCTTTGAGAAAAGACAGAAATTGTCTGTTCAGTTCAAGAGGCCACAGAAGGGCCTTACCAGAGAAGAGAGGGATTTTCCCTGGGGGTTAATAGTCTCCCCTGCACACCAAAAACTTCGAGCTGGGAACTTGTTGGCTATGCAAATCTGGGACCACGCCCGGACTCCCGAATCGGAAATTCCTGGGTGGAGCTGAAGATCTGTGTTTTAACAAGCCCACTCACTCCGATGCCCTGTGAAGTGTGAGAACTGTGGCTCCAGAATGCTTGGGGCAGCGGTGGGTGGGGGCACAGGGAACACAAGGGCTCAAGATTCTCAGAAGCGCCCCAAGAACTTGCCCTTGTGTCTGCCTTGTTCAACTCTTAGGACTTGCCCGGGCAGAGGGCCTGCACCACACACCCATGGCCGCTGCCTGAGGTCTGAGTACCTTCTGATAGAGTGTAAAATCTTAAAATAATAATTTACTTATAGTGCACTGTTTAGAATAAATTGCATGGCATTTTACAATAAAATAAACTTGCGCTGCTTAAGACATTATTCTTGAGTAAAATGAATTCCTTGAGTTCTAAATTCAGCTGAGGGTTATTCTGGTTTAAGGTCTGGGAAGTCTAGTGCTTTTACCTACTGAACTGCTCCAACCTCTCCCCTTGGATCCTTTTAAAGAAAGCATAATCCTCTAATACAAAACTGTTTAAAGAAATGAAAAATGACTACATTTATTTTTTCCTATCAACCCAGTTTCTCAGGCAGTGTAGGCACCCACCGTCTTGCCACATAGACACCCACTTCCTGGCTTTGAATGAGCAGACCAGATAATCAAACCGGTTAAGGCTGCACAAAACTAAGGATAAAGGGTTTAGTCTGGAGCTTTCCTTAAGCATTTCCTTAAGCATGCCTGGATGCTGCTCTGAAATGTCATGAGTTAGTAAACAAACAGCAAAAGATCACAGTCTGGCATATGAAGGCTCAGGCTCTGGCTTTGCCTCTTGCTAGCTAGCTATTGGCTTCTTTGTCTTTTCCCTCAAGTTCTTCACTATAGCAGGAGCCTAACAATATGTGGGCAAGGTCCAATGAGCTATATGTAAAGAGGCTAGCATGTAATAAACATCTGAATATCCACCTCTGATCCCCTTCCCTTCTTCCATAAAAACAAAACAAAACAAACAAAAAGCCCAACCAACCAACCAAAAAGACACCAGACCTTAAACCAGACAAAATGTGACAGCGAGACTTGAATCCAGCCATGTACCACATGACCTTGGGTAAATTATTGAAATATTCTGTTTGGGATTCTTTTGAAAGACCAGGATAAAGCCTGACCCCCTAACAGGTAAAGTAGAAGACCCTAGCAGGTAGAGCAGAGCCAAAAATGTAGGATAGCTGGTTCAGTGACTCTGTTTCAGGAACTGGCTGGCCATAAAGAATTTATGGCCTTAAGGTCAGGGTGACTCTGTTTCAGAAACTGACTGACCATGAAAACATAAAAGTTAAATAACACATAGTAAACAATCTTGAGAAACCGGATGGTCCCCTCGCGATTCTTCACTGGTAATTTTCACCTTAAACCAGGTATTTCCCTTATGATTCTTCACTGGTATTTTTGGTATTCTCCGATGACCTACCCCACTCCCGGTTGTAGTTTGTTTCCCTTAAAACCTCCTTCTCCCAGCCACTCAGGGTCAGACTCCTCTACTCCTACGTGGGATATGAGTCTCGACCCCAGTGCACTGGTTAATAAAAAAAAACTCGTGTAATTGCAACAAGGACGGTCTCTCGTGAGTTCTTAAGGGGTCGTGTTATCCTGAGACTTGACTGAGGGTCTCCCTTCTGCAGGGTCTTTCACTTTATCCTTAGAGGGAGAGTCTTAAAGTTGTATCTGCCCCATGCATCTTTTTTCATCGGATCCTTTAAGGATGAATGTCTTCTTAATGGTGCCTTTGAAATGTTTAATTTGTTTATTATTTATTAGTGTGGGGGCATGGGCATGTGCCCAGGTGGAGGTCAGAGAATGACTTTATGGGGTGGTTCCTCTCTTTTCATTGATACATATTCCTGGAATTGAACTCAGGTTGCCTGGCTTGCTCCCCAAGCAGCATCGCTTGCTGAGTCATCCCACCAGACCCAGGGCTGATGATCGTGATACATGCCACATGCATAGGATGCTTGGACATAGTAAATACACAATGGAGTGTGGTCAGGGTTAATGACGTCATCATGTCCTGGAGTCTCACTCCCGAGAACAAGGAGGTTGACACAGATCTGTCGGCTTGTTTTTCTCTAGAGTCTTGAACATCTTTATCACTTTCTTTGTGTTTTTAATTGGGTTCTGATGGGTTTTAGTGGCTGCTAGACTATTCCATGAGACAGCTGTCTTGCTACAACTCTATTCAATGATGTAGAAAAAAAGCACATACTTTTAAGGGAGAAAAAGCAAGCAGAACACTCGATTGATTCTTTTACTTGTTCCATAAAGGAATTAGGAATGATGATTCTGATTAGATTTAAGAATCTAAATTTAAAGCAGAGTACGGTGGCTCATATATTTAATCCCAGCACTCGGGAGACGGAGAAAGGTAGATCCTACAGGCCAGGCCAGTGTAGCCTGCTCTATAGAGTAAGTTCTAGGTCAGCCAGGGTTACCTACCGAGATGCCATCTTTAAAAAGAAAACAACAACAACAACAACAAACCAAAATTTAAAAAACCCTAAATTTTACAAGTGTACCTAAAAAAAACTTTTTTTTTTTTTAAATCTCTCTAATCCTTAAAAAAATGAAGAGGAGAGGAGAGAACCTAAGACAAATTTGAAAAGAAATCACCAAATTATTTCAAGAGTAGCCATGCCAGATTACTGCGCCAGGAGTGCTGTCCTATATTCTACACTACTTGGCTTGGCCAGTCTTCCTACCTGAACTCAGGTTGTGACTGGGAGACCTGAGTCATTCATTTCCCAGGCATCTAGTGACCCTGAGCATTTCCCTTGTGTGCTGTGCTGGCTTGGATCACCACTGCTTAGTGTTGGGTTCAATCTGTTGGCCTTTCTTCCACCTGAGCCTTTTGGGTCATTGTCTACTACTTTCAACCTAGTTTTAAGTCCTTCTGGAAAAAAAAAAAAAAGTATTTCCTGTAAGTGCTTCCATTTTGCTTTGCAAATGCTTTAAGTAATCTTTGTTGAATAGCCCAGTTACTAGCTTTTACGTTTTGGTTTGGTTTTGCTTTTTTGTTTGTTTGGGGTTTTTTGGGGGGGAGGGCGGGTCAGTTTTGAGAAATACTGGCCATTTCCTAAATCACTATGATTGGCTTTTGTGTGGACTCTGAAAGTTTTGTGGGGTCTGCTCTTACACATGTGGTTAGCAGCAGCCTAAGGTCTGAGACTTGTGTGTTTGACAGGCTTGCCCAAGACCAACTGGTAAGTCAGCCCTAAAGTGTTTCCCTATCACATGACCCCATGCCTGGCATACTTACTTTAAGATTCTTTTATATGAGTTGATGATAGTCCTGAAATCATGGGTGCACCGTTGCCAGCAGCATAAAACAAAGCTCTTTTGAAAAATTATCTTTTGTCCTCTTGCCCAAATGTATGATTTTCCACATTGTGTCTTTACCAGCTTTGTGTCTTTCTGGAAGGTTCTGCTTATTGCCCAGTGGTTAGAGACACAAAAATAGTCTCCTGACCATTTCTGTCACTGTCCCCCCAGCCCAGGCCACACAGAGCTTTCTGCTTCACCCCAGCTTCATCCGATCCAGCCATCAGAACCTGCCGTGTGTGCTCAGTCACAGAGGTCTGAGCACTTTGGCTCCTGTGGTTCCTAGTGCGGCTGTATAACTTTTCCCTTCCTAAATCATTCTTTAGACATCTAAAGATTATCCTTACGCATCGTGAGTTAGACTTCTGACTCTGATTTTCTTCGGAGTGTCCCAGAGAGGCATTTGAGAGGGTAGATTGAGCCAAGCATGACAGACCCATGTACGAACGTGCTATGGTGAAACTAACTAATCTGCACAATTAATATGTTAATTGTAAAAAGTCACCCCCTGAGACCATCTTATTTTATATGTAGACAATTGAGACTTCCTGTTTGGGATAGATAAACCCCCATTATGAGTAATCGAATCTGTGGCCTACATGCTCTAAGCAAAATTAGGCTAACCTGCAAACATAGAAGAAAAATAGGAAAATAGCATGTGGCCAAGATCTCATGCCCCACACTGAGGATCCCAACCCCTGCCAAGCATACCAATGGTCTTCCCTTAGGTTCCTTCCCCTAACCATCTGCTGACACATATGCCACCCTGTGGCATGTCCAGAGAACCATTCCCCCCTTCTTTGTGGCACTGTCATGTCTCTGGAGCTGTTCATGGGAGCCTTCCCAGACCACACATGTTCTATGCTTCATGGGCCCTGGACTAGCGGTGCTGAGCTCACACGCTCAGGCAGGGCATGTTGGAGGAGTATATATCGTCCAAAATGTCTCCTGCTTTTCATAGAATATAAAACTCATTCTGCACCCACTCCTGAGCCCTACAAAGCAGGCAATTGAGAAAATACTTCTCCCACCCGCAAATGAAGACCCACATCACAAAGAGTTTAATGTCTCTTGAAAGTTAAGAACCTTGCCCAGGGTCACACTTCCAGAATGTCAAGAATTGGATGACAACTCTTCTGGTCCTAAGAACATTTTCTCATCAGCACGGCCCACTTTCTCAGTGCAGACAAGGGGGATATCTCTGTAATTATTAGGATTGTTGCTTAAGGGTTTGAACCTCCAGAAATTGGTTTAGCTCGGTATAAATGAACAACAGGCACAGAGACCATTGCACTTAGAACCTCATATTGGATGGCTGCTTTGGCTTAGAGTGATTACACCCTGCCTAACAATGGGACTTAACATTATGTACTTCATTTTTCACAGAACTGATCACAACTATAATTACAGTGCCTCTTCTGTTATGAGTATTTTCATATCTGACTCCCTCTCAAAATCTGTCAGAACACGGGCTCCACCTGTTTTGAAAATAGATAAATTAAATGTGTTTTATGTGTATGAGTGTTTTGCCTGCCCGTACGTACGTATGTGCACTGGGTGCATGCAGTACCTGGGGAGGCCAGAAGAGAGCCTCAGATAAACTGGAACTGGAGTTTCAGATACTCATGAGCTGGGTGCTGGGAATCGAACCCAGATACTCTCTAAGAGCAGTTAATGTACGTACCTGCTGAGCCATTCCTCCAGCCCCTATCTGCTTGTTTATAACTATGTCCTGAAGGCAGAGCTCCATATTCAATAAACATTTGTGGTATACATGAATAGACATAGAAATAAATGAGTGTTTCTATTTGTTCTCAGCCACTGTCTGGGCACCTATACTGATCCAAGCACCTATATTAGCATCCTTCCTGACAAGGCCATTGCTACAGTGCACATTTCCCAAGCCATGGCTTGGGACCAGGCAGGGAAACAAGGCTTGAGGACTGCATTCGAGCACAAACAAGTGCCAGGTTGTGGTAGCAAAAACTTAATAGGCAACATTGTCATGGTGGTCTAGAGCTCATCTCTCTCTCTCGGTCCACATGTAAGTGTTTTCAGACTTTTTTTTTTTAAGGTGGTGAAAATACCAATTTCAAAAGTAAAGTAGAAGATGGTTGCCATCATCGAATTCCAACTAAAGGCCTTGGAAAAAATATCTCTAAGCACAAAACTCACTAGTGTTTCACAAGTACTTAATGATACAGGCCAAGAGAGAGCCAAAAAGCACTTAACAGGGGTGACTTGCCCAGTGTCAAACAGATACACAACAAAAGCATAGGCCTGTTTGAGCCACATTTAACTTCCTGGCCTATACTAAATAGTCTTCGTTGGTATGCAGTATTAGCACATTGAATTATTGGGGTTTTGATAAGATGGTGACATAAATAAAACTGTCAATAGTTGACCCAAAAGAATGGTAGCGGTGACTGAAATGAGAACATGGGTGGAGAAGGGAGATGAGCATGATCTGGACACCAGAGCACATGTATGGAGACACACACTGAGCCCATTAGTACTCATAATTAAGATCTGTTGCTGTAGTTACTTTTCCACAGGTATGATGAGAAACCATGAGCACAGCAATTTATAAAAAAAATGTTTTGGGAGCTTACAGTTCCAGAAGGTGGGTGGCTCTGTGACTATCATGGCAGAGAGGGTGTCAACAAGCAGGGAGGCACTGGGACAGTAGCTGGGAGCTTACATCTGATCCACAAGCACAAGGCAGAAAGAGCTAACTGAGAATGAAGTGAGCTGTTGAAACCTCAAAGCTCATCCCCAGGGACACACCTCCTCCAACAAGGCCACACCTCCTAATCCTTTCTAAATAGTTCCACCAACTAAGAACCAAGTATTCAAAGATATGAATGAGCCTATGGGTCCGTTCTCATTCAAACCTCCATTCTTATTAATACATTTTTTAGCACTTTGTACCTCTCTCTCTGTATATATATATATATATATATACACACACATATATACACACACACACACATATATAGTATATAAGTGGTTGCATAAGAAGAAACTTGAATTTCTCTATGGTGTCTATTCATTTGTTATACAGTAGGGATTTTGTGTACATAGTAGGCATCTCACATACAGCAAATGACTGAGTGTTCACAGCAGGTATTTCACATTCAGTTGATGATTAAGTATTCACAGAAATATGCATTATTATATATATGTAACATATAATAGGCATTTCACATTCAGTTTATGTGAGTATTTACAGAGGTATGTATGATTACATATATGTACATATAGTAGGTATTTCATATTCAGTTGACAATTGAGTATTCACAGAGATGTGTATACTTAGATATATGTAACATATGGTAGGTATTTCACATTCAGTTAATGTGATTCAGTATTCACAGAGGCATGTATAATTAGATAGAGGTAATGTATACCATTATTTTTATTTTAACTTATTTTTAGCTAACATTTAAAAAACAAACTATCAAAAGTTACATGTCTTAAAACCACTTGATCAAGGACGACATCGAACACATGAAAATCTGTAACTTGTCAAGTGTCTCAATACCAGTGGAAGTGGGGTTAATGCCTTGGTGTCGGTCCCACACTGACCCCAACCAAGTAAAGCGAGACTCCATTAAGACAGTTGAACCAGGGTGCTTTAAATAGAAACCAGGGGACCCAGAGTGAAGCTCAGTGGAAGAGTGCTTCCTGAGCATGTGTCATGACCCCTTTAATCCCAGGATCATAGTAAGTAAGTAAATAGGAATGCATGACACATTTATCTCTGGGGCCAGCACATCTTGTCAGGAAACCAATGGGCAGCACAGAAGAAGCTTTGAAAAGTCCTGTTGGGGTGTGGTAGGGGTCCACCCATCCATGTGTGTGTGTGTGGGAGGGGGGTGTTTGCTTGTTTGTTTTTGAGATAGTTTCTCTATGTAGCGCTGGCTATCCTGGAATTCACTCTATAGACCAGGCCTCCTGAGTGCTGGGATTAAAGGGGTGCACCTAAGCACCAGGCTCTATCCAGACTTTCTTGGAAATCTTATTTCCTCAACAGGGCCCGCTTTTAGCAGAAAACTGTGGTTGTCTCGTCCAAACCCTCAGGAAGTTGGACTAACACAACTCAAAGACTGACAGTCCAGTTCTTGCTGGCAAGGGACAACCTCGCCTCTGGTGCGGGGACTCTGTCTTCTGTGTTGTGTGTCCCTCCACCCACATACCCCGCTGCTCATTAACAGCGACTGCAGTGTCTATTACAACTCCTGAGCCATTTCGAATGCACGGTTGGTCCGTGATTTATTCCTCACTCTCACTGCTCAGCATTGTGCTTTTGTTCAGCTAGTGCTGAATAAATACTTCAAAAAACGCTAAATAACACAAATGCTGAAAATGGTCGCATAGCGGATTGTGAGCACCCAAGTTAGCAATTTTTGCCAGTTTATGATTTGAGGTACAAAATAAATCTGCCTTTTCCCTCAGAAGATTATAAATGTAGAAGAAAAGTCTCTGCAACACAGTTGGTTTAATAAATATAGATGAATTGAATGTGTATTATATATTATTGTACATGTGTATTTTTTTTTCTTTGATTTTTCTTTGCCATGCTGAACCCAGAGCCTTGTGCACCATAGCAAGCAAGGGCTCAGCACTGGGTTCTACACTATGACCTCTGACTTGGGAAATTAACTGAAAAATGTATATTCAACATAGGCAAGAAGATAAATGCACAAATTAACTGAAAACGTGTGGAGATCCTCAAAAATAAGACAAACAAGCAAAACCAGTACTGGGAGAGGGTGGGTGCGTTCGCGTCACACTGAAATGTATTGAAAAGCCACCATGCCGCACGCTGTATGTCTCTGACCTGTCACACTGGTTATCTATCTCAGGAACAGTACACAATTCCACCATACAGAAGGTGCCTTCCAAGGTTTCTCAAGTCAACTCTCAAACTTACTCAGTTTTCTGAGCGGAAGAAGCCTCTTTTGGGGAACAGAATTTAGCTTAAATAAATGCACTTTAATTTCTCTCTGCTAAAGTGTGCAGGTCAGAATGCTTCTAGGGTCTGGGTTTTCTTTGATGAGGAAGATGTGCAAATGAGGAATTAAATGGTACGTCAGACCTTGTCTGGAACGAGGCCTCTCTGCTTTTTAATAGGCCTCTTTTCCATTTGGTTTGAGATAAAGTGGCCCCAATTATTTTAAAATCCTTTAAAGGAAAAGATATCCATAAATTATGTTGTAGGCCTCTCCTGGTTTCCCAGAGAAATTAAACTCTTACCTTAAATGACTGAAATCGCATGCACGGAACTAGACAAAACTCCCTTCTGTTGTGTTACAAAAGGCAGACATAGCAGCACAGAATTTCAGAGCTAAAAAGATAAATAGAAATAGATATAAACACACCCTAGCAGGAGAACTCAATGGGGAGATCAAAGCTAAACTTCCGCCTTCACAGAGTTCCCCTTAAGATTTTTTTCCCCTCTTTTGCACCGTAATCTGAGCCTCAGAACCTTGGTTCCTATTCAGCCCCAAGATCAAACAGCTCATACACATCTGCTGGGGTAGGGGATTCCTTCTTCCTTTCTTTCTTTCTTTCTCTTTAAGGGTATTCAATAATTGGTGGGGCGAGGGGAGAAGAGGCAATTGAACATCAGCATAAAGACAACAGGAAACCCCGCACCACCACACTCCCGCCCATGCAAACAACCGCCTAGGGATATGGTTGTATGGACAGCGAGTATCTGTGATGCCAGCACACTCCAAGAAAGGGGCTTGTTTGTTCTGCTGTGTTTTGTTGCATTTTTGTGCTTTTTGCCCCCCACACTGAACATTATTTGTTTTTGTTTTTAAGTTGAGAGGTTATCATTTTATTTCGTGTCTTTCCCATGGAAATCCTGTTCCTGATGTCTTTCAGACAAGGGTAGGCAAAGGGCAGGACTAGGGGAAGTCTATGACCCAGGCAGGTGTCAGCCATGCACATGGGCTTGGTCTCCACTAAGGAGTAGAAGACTGAGGCCAGAGATGCCAGAGGATGTCCCAGAATGCAGACATGATAGTAAGGATGGTAACTAGGGTTTTACTGGAGAGGCAGGTGGGGCATGTCTCAGGCAGAAGAAGCCAGTAGGGTTATTTGGTTGATAGAGCACTCAAGACTGAGGATCTAGGGAGACTCTGGGCATTCAGCCAGGAAGTGTATGCTGTGCTGGTGGGAAGACCTGAGCTTAGCTGACTGTAGCATGGCATTTGTGTGATCTCAGTGCCAAGAAGGCAGAGTCAGGAGGGCCCTCCGGAGCTTGCTGGATGGCCAGACTAGTCCGATAGGTGACCCCCAGATTCGGTGAGAGAGCCTGTCTTGAAAAAGAAGATGGACAGCAACCGAGGAAGACGCCCAAGGTCAACCTCTAGCCACAGGCATGTGTACCCTCCCCTTGCTACCCCTCCCACACACACAAAGAAAAGTAAACGCGGGAAAGCTCACGTGCCTAGGTAACTGGTGTGGTATGTGGAGGCCGGGATGGCAGACACCATGGAGACCAATGACAATCTTGGCAGTAGAATGAGAGATTAAAGCTACCATTTATTACAATGTTGGCTTTGTCGACTCTTGGGTTTATCTTTTCTTCTACCCAGATTCTCCTTGTCACCCCGCATTCTTACCTCCTGTTTTTAAGCAGTGAGATTTACAGCAGACAACTGTTCACTGTTCTCTGTCATGATGCAAATGTTTGTGCGCGCGCACACACACACACACACATACACACACATACACACACACATATATATACACACACATATACACACACACATACACACACATAAACAGACACGCGCGCACACACACACACACACACAACCTGACAGTGCAGAACACTTCAAAGTAACCTGGGGCAGGGGAAAACCAACCTTAGTGAGCCCCAACAGATAGATGGCCTAATTTTTTTTAATGGAGTTTCTCCCCTAAAGCCTAGGAGCCCTGATATTTCAGAGCTCTTTTGGCCTCTGTGAGTCTCAGATTTGAGGGATCAAGGTGAGTCTGCCATCTGGCCACATTAAGGAAAGCTAAACGCCTGTAACAGATCGATCACTCCTAAATCTCAAAGGCTCCGTACGATGTTTATTTTTTGCTGGGGCAAACACTATGCGCTTTAGCTCTTAGGGGTCTGTCTCCATTTTACCTTGGGAGCCCAGAGGGCTTCATTTGCCACTGGCCTGCGGTGTGACCCCGGACTGGACAAAGAGCTCCCTTCCATGAACTCAAATTCTTCAGTCACCGGATGGAGCTGATGTCCCTGCACACATAGCTTATTGGTCTATTGAGGTTGTCATTTAATATACAATTATAAAAGCCATTGGCATACATTAAATTTGTACTAAAGGCACTGTGCTGTATGTTTTATGAACATTATTTCATTTGATCCTTACAACAACACTGTCACAAAGTTCTCCTGCTCTTGCTCTGGTTAAGAAGTGAGAAGGATACCTGCACTAGGATATGAAATACAACTGGAGAGTAATTGGCTCCCTCCTATCAGTCTTTGCATTTTACCGAGTGTAGTTAGCAGCACTCTTGGCCCAGATTTGATGGACACTGCCCACGTCCACTCTGGTATCCAGCCTCATGTGATCTTAGAGCGTGCTCGGGGCTCAGTGATGAGTAGGCCTTGAGGAAATAATTCTCCAGTCTGTGTGATCTGCCTTCACACTGCAAATTACTATCGGGGAAAAAATAGTCCCGTGTTATTTTCCTTTTTCTGTTCAGAGCGAGAGCAAAACCACAGGTGAAGTGCAGAGGGCCACCGAGTCCAGAATGCTGACATCCTCACAGCCCAGTGTGGAGGAATCTACCAGCTGCAGCCTGTCAACTCTCCTGGTGAAAGCCTAGAGGGGGACTGACGCCTGCTCTCTCCCTCTCGGCCAGTTCCCAGGCATCTGGGGTCGCCTACACAAGCCTTAATCAAGCCATCATATCTAGCCAGTGTCTCCTGGATCCCGTCACTTCTGAATGAGAAAAAAAATTGCGGACAAATTTCTATCAGCAGGAAGTTGGTGCTCTCCTGCGAGGCTGGATGAAAAGCGTCTGTGACGTCAGCAGTCTCCCGCCTTCCCTCTCCTGCTCCGAGCTTTGAAGCTGCAGGGTTCTCTGTTTATGCCCCTGAACAGCCCACCTGCCCCTCTGAGTCCCATTCAGGCCCCACAACTGCTTGGGCTGCACGGGATGAGCCCAAAGCTTCCTAATTATGGACATCGCTGTCTTGTATTGGTCAAATAAGAAGGCTCCGCCCACATCGAGAAACTTACGCACCAGCGAACCCTGGCCTCGCCATTGTCCCCGCAGTAAGGAGCATTTGATTGAGTGCCAAGACAGTTTGTTGTAACTTATAAAAGCCCAGTTTGAAGGAAGGGCTGCCTGGCCTCTCTCTACACGACCGATACGTTTCACTTTGTAGTAAAAATTGTGAGAGACAAACGACTACTCGCCCTTCAACAGGTTTTCTTTTGCCTTCATCCCAACAGAGTTTTTACTGGGGGTCGGGGGAAGCTGAGAGGATAAAGATATTGGTAGAGCTTAATACCATAAATCTGATTAATTTACCTTGTGACACTCGTCACAAAAAAAGTTAAGGGTCAGCGTCTTGCCTGAGACCTGACCTTTCACCTGCAACCAAGGCAGTCACAGTGGGGGCCTGCGGGCCTTTCGCAGCTACCTGCTGCTTTGGACAATGAAATTGGACACAGTGTTCAGCGAGATGGAGAATACCTCAGTCCCTTGTTCTCTCTGTCTGTGGACTGGAAAGCGCCCAGAGCAGCATCTTCACTTTCTAGATGGGACCAGATAAGAGCCACCTCTGGGATTCAGGGACAGAAAACACAAATAGAGGGCTCTCCGTGGTGCATTTGCAAACTCCAGACAAGATGCAGTCAGTGCCTAATATAGTGGGTTGTCCTTCCTGCCTGCTCACGGGGGGGGGGGGGGGGGGGGGGGGGGGGGACTGTGACAGTAAATTACACAAAGACATGCAAGAAAAGCATCTAGAGTTCCTGGTCTGGGGAAAGCAGACTCCTCCTCATGTGACTCTTTTACTTCCTATTTCATGTTTTTTGTTTTGAGACGGGGGTCTTACAAACCTGCCCATGACCTCTCAACTCCTGATCTTTCTGTTGCTGCCTCCTGAGTCGTTTCAAGACATGAATCACTATATGTGGCTTGTATCTTTTGTTTGTTTGCTTGCTTGCTTGCTTGCTTGCTTGGTACAGGGTTTCTCTGTATAACCAGCTCTGGCTGTCCTGGACTCGCTTTGCAGACCAGGCTGGCCTCGAACTAACAGAGATCCTCCTACCTCTGCCTACCGAGTGCTGGTATCAAAGGCGTGCCCCACCACGCCCAGTTGGCTTGAAATATCTAAATCTCATCAGTGTCCCCAAGGAATGCCGAAGAGATCCGTACCTCTGCCATTCACATTCACGTTTTCTTTTCTTTCCTTTTTTTTTTTTTAAATCCCTCAGACTCAGCAGTCTGAGCATGTGAGGCTTGACTAGCTTGTCTACGCGCCCCGCCCCCACTCCCCAGTTGTGGTGGTGCTGTCTGGGAACATCTGAGACACTTCCCGAGGTTTCTGTGTCCCCGCATGTTGCCACCCTGTGCTGCAGCTTTCTGGTTTTGTATTTCATCTCAACCTTAGCAGGATATGTTAACAGAGAGAGCATCTGGCAGACCGGCACCGCGAAATGGGAACCAGACGCTCGGTCGAGCGCCACCGAGAGCTGTTTATCCGTGGAATTAACCTTTTGTTCAGCGTTTGCTTTGTGGCAGGCTTGCGCTGCGCTTTTAAATTCGCACCCTGCCCTGTGTCTCCAAGTGGCAGCCGGGTTCTGCTGAGTCAGCGCTTCGTGGGCCAGGCAAAGGCGGTTCTGAGCACCGGCAGCAAGGAAAACTTTCAGCGTCCCCCTCTGGCAGTCACCTTTGGCTCCCCGTAGATTTACAAGGGCAGCAGATGGGCCTAGGTGGTCTCGAGTGAGACTCTCAGACAGGTCCAGCTCCTCTGACTACTGGAATTGTGTCTAGACGAGAGGGAAGGGACAATGCACCTCCTGAATTCCCTTTGAAACAACTCAAAAGTGTGAAAGGAATTTACTGCCCCAGGAAGGTCTGGAGCATTCAGGCAAGACACCAGGATGCCTGTCGGGGAAGGAGGGAAAGCAGGAAGAAGGGAAGGAAAAAAGGGAGAGGGGGAAAGAGAGCGGAAGAGAGAGAGTGAGAGAGGTGAAAGCTGAATTAGCCCAGATAGCATCTTCCCACCCGTCTGTCCTCCAGGTGGTGACGCTTACTGGTGGTCAGGCAGATTTTAAGTCATGATTCAGCTCGGAGAGGGAACAGTACACCTTCATGTGTCCGTCTGGAGAGGATAAGATGGTGCTGGGCACAGTACCAGGGGAGTTGGTGGCGGTAGTCCATGATTTTGATAGGTTTACACGGAAGCCCCAGATAGAAAACAGATCAAAGTGCCCTGGCTCTGGTTAGCAACATTGCTTCCTCCCTTCCCCCGAACTATATTTATATATATATATAGGAAAATACAAGAAAACTAAATAGTAAACTGGGTGCTCTCCAAGAGGCTTATAACTTGATGCTGGTGTTCAATGGGACAAACTTGACGTTTGGGAAAGTGCATTTCAAGTGGAGAAATTGACAAGAGGCTAAGATGTCATTTGAATAGATGAAAGAAATGTGAGCAAAACATTGTTTTGAAAGAGTATCCAGTCTGGCAACTTAATACCCAATGCTGGCAATTGGAGAGATCTGATTTGACAATTTGGTTGAGAAAATGAAAAAAAAAACAAAACAAAAAAAAAACAAAACAAACAAACAAAAAAAAAAAACCCAAAAAACAAAGACTGACTTGAAAAACAAGCAAGGATGTTGTATGGCCCAGGAAAACAGTCCCCAGTTTCCAAGGAGCCAGAGTCTATCATTTATCATAGAGCTCAGGTAATGTAAAGGGTAGACTGGGTCCAGAAATTTGCAGAGGGTGTCTGGGGGTGAGGAGAGGGAAAACTCTTCAGTGAACTCTGAGAGGCAGTCAGCGGTGAAGGGAAGCAGGCCAGAGAGAGCTGTCAGTAGCTGTGATGTGGCCGTATGGCCCAGAGGAAATGGCTCTCCCAACCTGCTATTAAAGCAGCTGTGGTCAGACCCATGGTGACAGCTCAGTGCTGGCGTGGAACACAAGATGCTGGCTGGCCCTGGCTATTAGGATTAGTGGGAATAGACAGTTCTCCCAAGGCCTGGACCAGGATTCAACCTGCAAACTCAATCTAGCAGCTTAACTGTTCTGTGCCCACATATTCTCTTGTTGCCAAGATGGCTGATGCCGTACCTTCCTTTCTACGGCTAAAAATCTCGCTTAAATTTCCCGCCCTCCTTCAGGTTTGTGTGAAGTGAAATATGCAGACCTTAAATGTTCAGTGAAGTTTGATAAATGAATGTGCCCATGTGACCTATCACCCAGTCAGAAACATGTCTCTACCCCTCTGGAAGTTTCCTTCACTCCCTAACCTTGTGTCACTCTGTCTGCATAGAGCATGAAGCAACCGATAACCTCGCTTCTGACCCCCACCGGACCTGTTCCTCTACAGTGCCATAGAAGTGGAATGATGTAGTGTGCCTTCCTCTCTGGCTGGTTTCCTTTGTTTGCAGTGCTTCTGAGGCCTGTGTGATTGCAGGCTCCAGTAGTCAGTTATTCTTCTCTTTCTTTGTTCTGGATGTTATTTCACGGTATGGATATACCACGATTAGCAACTTTTTTTTTTTTTTTTTTTTTTTTTTGGACATCTGAGATGCATCCTGTTTAAGCCTTTGTTACTAAAACTGCCATGAAAATTCCCGAGGAGGTCAACATGAATTCATTCAGCTTGATTTCATTTTTTCCGAGGCAAATACCTGCTGGTGGAGTTGCTCAGTAGTGAGGTAGAGATGTGTTAAAATCCCAGGCAGGTTTCCCATGTGGACGGTGAGAACTTCACAGTGGAAAGTGGGAATTTAAAGATGGCACCTGGGTTTCAGGCACATACACATGCATACTCTTGGGGAGGCATAGGCCTAGACAGTGTCCTGCAGTGGCCCTGTGGGACTGTGACAGCTGCCATAGCTGTCATTTTCTCCTTTCTTGAGAAAACTCCTTGAACAGATGGTGTCTAGGGTGTTTCCAGCTCTGCTGTGACACACAGAATCTTTCACTAATTTCAGGCAAGAAATTATTATCCTTCTTAACAACTGCTATCTGCTTTGCAACTTATGGATGGAGTTATTTAACAGCCTCAGGCCCTGACTCGGATATAACACTCATGCTACGTAGCTTCAGATCAGCTTGACACAAGCTAGAGCCATTTGGGAAGAGAGAACCTCAGCTAAGAAAATGCTCCCTGTCAGATTGGCTTATGGACGAGCCCGTGGTGCATTTTCTAGATTAGTGATTGATGTGGGCCCAGCTCGATGGGTGATACTGTCTCTAGTCAAGTGGTCCTGAGTGCTCTAAGAAAGTAGACTGGGCAGGCGTGGGAAGTAAGCCAATAATCAGTGTCCCTCCATGGTCTCTGCTTCAGTTCCTGCCTCAACTTCTCTCACCAGCTGAGTGTGAGCTGAGAGTCATAACCTGAAGTGCATTCTTTCTTTCCCAGATTGCTTTTAGTGTTTTAGCATAGCAATAGAAACCCTAAGTTTAATCAGCAAAAACAGCTTCAATGGCTCAGAGAACTCAAGCAAGTCCAGAGGCCAAGGCTGGGGTTCAAACATGGGATGAACAAACTTCTGCTACATCTCCTTGTGTTCTCTTGGCTTTGCCCTCCTCTGTGTGATAATTTCATCACATCGTTAGTATAGAAGTAGAAGGCAACAACCTAGCACTCCCTTATCCATGCACAGAAGAAAACCCACCATTCCCAGATGTGCTTCCACTTTCCTGGAAACTTCTGAAAACCACCTTGTTGCTGTAAATATTAAAAAGTGGAAACCTTTTATCCCGCGCTAGTGCCGGCTCCCATGGAGCCACATGACACTGCAGAGATTTCTAACATGGCGGCTTTATGCCGCCTCTAAGAACTCAGGCGTGGTTCACTCCACTGCCCCTGTGTATTGTTTTCATTCACTTTCCTCCACCACCTGGTACAAACATGATTCTATATTTATTAACTTATCAAACAGGTTTATATGTTAAATTCTCAATCCACAAACCCTCTACATAATAAGCTTATGGCCAATGGGCAAATATATAAACTGTCCATCTATATGAGATAAATTAGACCCATAGAAACCCTTAGAAAGAATCATGACAACCTCATCAAGCTAGAGATGCCCTGAGATCACTGGTGTAGGGCTAGGATCCTAGGTGGTCAACGGTTGGAATCCTGGGTGGTCAGTAGCTGAAGTGAGTCTTGGGTGGTTAATAGCTAGAGTGTGTCCTAAGTGGTCAATGGCTGGAGTCCTGAGTAGCCAATGGTTAGAGTCCTGGGTGATCAGTGTGGCTAGAATATTGGTGAGGCTAATGGTTGGGCTGAGTCCTGAGTGCTCAACAGTTGGAGCCTGGGTCTTCAGCGGCTGGAGTGAGTCCCGAGGTGGCCAGTGGCAGAAGTCCTTGGGTGGTCAATAGCTGAAGTCCTGGGGGTCAATAGTGAGAGTCCCAAGGTGTCAATGGCCAGAGGCCTAGGGAGTCAATGGCTGAAGTCCTGGGTGGCTAATGGTCTATTATACTCACTAGTTTTACTAATAAAAACAAGAAGTCAGTTTTCTTCTAAAGCTCTAACTGTGTGGCAGTTGACCAACCAGATCCTTCAAAGTGGGGAGAGACTGATACTTCATAGATGATTAGACCCTGAAGTCCTATTCACAGGTAGAGAAATTTATCACATGGATTTTTACAGGGACTCATAGAGTCTTAAGGGAACACCCAGAGGACAGAGTTGAAGGCAATTTGGGAAGTGTGGTAGATTGAATGTGATCATAAACACCTTTCAGCTTCTCCTATCCCTGGCAGAGTCTTTTCCACCTCCTTCGAACCTAAGCTGATCGTGTTCTGACCCACAGAATGTGGCAAAGGAACTTTGCACATGCTGTATAAGGTAGTCTCTAAGACAGCAGCAGTTCCCAACATAACAAACGACCCTTTTACAAGGTCCCCTAAGACCATCAGAAAACAGACGTTTACACTACAATTCCGAACAGTAGCAAAATTATAATTCTGAGGTAGCAACAAAAATAATTTAATGGTTAGGGGTATATCACCACAACATGAGGAACTGTAGTTAAAAGTCAGAGCATTAGGAAGGGTGAGATCCCCTGCTCTAAGAGGTCTTGAATGCCTTCTCTATTCTCTTTTAACACCCCACACACTGTATCAGGAGACTCACCTGACTGATAAGGGAACACAGAGTCTATTGCCAGAACACAAAATACTAACCATGCAGACGAGATATCAGTTTCCCTACTTCCTGTCAGGTTGACACATGATTGCGGTCACCTGAGCGGCTTAGGCAACAGCCACTCAGCCAATCAATGGAGTGGTAAGGGAATAATAAGTCATTGTCTTAAGCACTACCTTTGGGGTAGTTTATTTTCTAACAGTAGATGAATGAGCCAGGGAAACCTTTTAAATCCCTATCTCTTCATACTGTGTGTATGAAATAGTTTTGTTGTCAAGATGACACAAAATAGGGTCCCCCGGGGAAGGAACCTCAATGGAGAAAATGCCTCTCTTAGATTGGCCCACAGGCAAGTCTGTGGGATGTATTTTTGGTTAGTGATTAATGTAGAAGGGCCCAGCCCACTGTGGGCAGTGCCACCCCTGGTCAGGTGGTCCCGAGAGCTTGAGTCATGCTCACTGTTGTGTGTGTTTTGAGACAGTTTATTCTACTTCATTGGTGGTGGTTTGAGACTTGCACTAGACGATTGTTCAGCTCTAAACAAAGCTTCTGTCTCTTGAATGCTTCCATCCCTGGGCCCTGGGCCCTCCTGGCTCATCTGGAGTCTGTTTCCTGGTGTGTAACCCCACAACCCCAGGGAAGCACTACAGCCATCTGTAAGCATCCCCATCAGTCCCAGCTAAAGAATCTGGATACCCAACCCTCATTTATTGATGATGAAATAAAGCAATGTAGACTTAGAGGGCTAGAGCCATCCGGGGGCTATCTCAATGACCAAATGATGCTGGGAGAATTTCCTGAAGCAGTGGGCCACAGCCAGAGCCTTCCCCTGGAAGCAAGGATTGAACCAGTCCTGTGGGAAAGCTAGTCTCGTCAGTGTAGACTAGCTTTGGGCAAAAACAGTCTGATGATCTGAAGGGGTTCTGCAAAAGAAGGAACACAATATTTGAGATGGTATAGGCCCAATAGCTGTGTGTGTGTGTGTGTGTGTGTGTGTGTGTGTGTGTGTGTGTGTGTGTGTGTGTGTTGGGTCGGTGGAGAACAGAATGGAGTGTGCAAAGCAGTGCATAAAGAAGAATGGGCATAGCACAAGTAGACAGGGAAAGGGAGCAAGCCGTTGGTTGTCTTGTCTTCAGGGAACAAAGTGAGATAGGACAGAGCTGTGGCTTGCTGGTTACTGCTGCTTCACAGCAGGAAGGTCCCAAGCAGATGTCAAGACCCGTGATTGAGGATACAACCCAAGAATTCCGTGCCCTGTGGAAACGACAGCAGGAGACAGACTCAATGTGGCCTGGCCTCAGCCCTGTCTCCCTCCTGCAGAGCCCTGGGGTTATTGTGAAGCAAGCTTCCTCCTCACAGCAGAAGAGAAAACCCTGGCTGTTGGGGGCCCGAGGGTCGTGTGTGTGTGTGTGTGTGTGTGTGTGTGTGTGTGTGTGTGTGTGTGTGTGTGTGTGAAGCCACCTCAGATGTGCTGGGCCTGGACTACATTTCTTTGTTCTCCTCATGCTGTGAAGCACTCTTAAGCTCTGGGCTTCTAGGAGGCCTTGATAAATATTTGTCTCAAGGGCTTTGCTGCAGTCAAACAGAAACTGCACATTGACACTCTGGGCTGAGATTACTCCAGGCTTTTCCTTCTCGGGTCCTTCTCACTGACACCTGGCACCTGGTCTCCCGCTCCACCTTCATGAGTCTCAGCCACTAAGGATGGTTCTGGGGGGTGACCCTCTCAGATTGACATATGGGCACACAGTGTGTTTTAGGAGAGACCTAGGAAGGTGGCTGAAGGGCCGTACACTAAGAGAAGACACCCCCTTCTCTGTGCTCTATTTTAAGGCAAACAGAGCTTACAAGCCCTGGGTATGTGCAGTCGGGGAGGGGAGGGGGTACTCCTTAGGAAGAGGAAAACAGCTATTCAAGAAACAGTACTGCTGGAGCAGTCTACACAGCAGGCAGGCAGTTCCTCCTGAACCTCTGACTCCCCTCTCCTCCAGCCTTTACCAAAGGCCTAGGTACTATTACTTTATCAATTTCACTAGCAGACGCTGTTGGCGCTAGCTGACTTTACTGCCCCCCCCCCATACACGGGGAGTATTGTGTTTCCCTGAGAGTTTATATTTTCTTCTCTGCAAATTATTGTCGTCATATCCCTAGAAGTAAGACAAGGAATCGGTGAACAAGCCAGTCTAAATGTGGCCCCCAGGGAACTGCTGTGCATCCTGAGACAGTTCGTGTGCACACTGAGGTTAAAACTTAATGAGGAAGATAAGGCTAAAGCAGATGGGCAGAGGCGTGTGTGAGCGCTGGGCGAAAGGCCCCGTTGAGGTCGCTATTACCACAGTTTATCTCACAAACACAAAGCCCCAGAGATAAGAGGAACAGAAGCAGGCCTTTTACCTGAAACCAAACTTCTTTTCTTTTTAAACGGCTTCTTTAACTTTATTTTTATCTCCTGTGCGTTGGTACTTTGCCAGCACGTATGTCCATGTAAGGGGGCTGCAGCCTCTGGAACCCTGGTGTCTGGAAAAGCAGCCAGTGCTCTTAATTGCTGATCCATCTCTCCGCTCCCCCTTTCTTTCTTTCTTTCTTTCTTTCTTTCTTTCTTTCTTTCTTCCTTCCTCCCTTCCTTCCTTCTTTCCTTCCTTTCTTTTCTTTTTTCTTTCTTTTCTTTCTTTCTTTCTTTCTTTCTTCCTTCCTTCCTTCCTTCCTTTCTTTCTTTTCTTTCTTTCTTTCTTTCTTCCTTCCTTCTTTCCTTCCTTCCTTTCTTTCTTTCTTTCTTTCTTTTCTTTCTTTCTTTCTTCCTTCCTTCCTTCCTTCCTTCCTTTCTTTCTTTTCTTTCTTTCTTTCTTTCTTTCTTCCTTCCTTCTTTCCTTCCTTCCTTCCTTTCTTTCTTTCTTTCTTCCTTCCTTCCTTTCTTCCTTCTTTCCTTCCTTTCTTTTCTTTCTTTCTTTCTTTTTTTTCTTTCTTTCTTTCTTCCTTCCTTCCTTCCTTCCTTCCTTCCTTCCTTTCTTTCTTTCTTTTCTTTCTTTCTTTCTTCCTTCCTTCTTTCCTTCCTTTCTTTCTTTCTTTCTTTCTTTTCTTTCTTTCTTTCTTTCTTCCTTCCTTCCTTCCTTCCTTTCTTTCTTTCTTTTCTTTCTTTCTTTCTTTCTTCCTTCCTTCTTTCCTTCCTTTCTTTCTTTCTTTCTTTCTTTCTTCCTTCCTTCCTTCCTTTCTTCCTTCTTTCCTTCCTTTTTTCTTTCTTTCTTTCTTTTCTTTCTTTCTTTCTTTCTTCCTTCCTTCCTTCTTTCCTTCCTTCCTTCCTTTCTTTCTTTCTTTCTTTCTTTTCTTTCTTTCTTTCTTTCTTCCTTCCTTCCTTCCTTCTTTCCTTCCTTTCTTTTATTTCTTTCTTTCTTTCTTTCTTTCTTTCTTTCTTTCCTTAAAAAACTTTACTTACTGGAACAGGTTCTCATTTTGCAACCCTGTTTGGCCTGCAGCTCTCTTTATACCAGGCTAGCTTCAAATTCTGAGATCCATTTGCCTCTTCCTTTCCCTCTTCCCCCTCCCTCTCAAGTGTTGGGATTAAAGCACATACAGCCACATCTAACTCCAAACTATTACTTTTAAAATTAATACTAGAGTTTAAAATTAATACTAAAATATTAGCCTGGGGCTGGAGATATGGGTCAGTGGTTAAGAGCACTGGCTGTTCTCTCAAAGGACCTGGGTTTCGTTCCCAGCACCCATATGACAGGCCACAACCATCTGTAACTCCATTTTCAGATCAACAGGCTCTCTAGCCTCCTTGGGTTCCAGGCATGCATGTAGGCAAAACACCTATCCACATAAAATAAAAACAAATACTTTTTAAAAGTCAGATTATCCTATGATTTGGTGAGGAAGGATACAATAAAAAAATTCACCATCAACTATAAAACAGAAGGATCTTCCTGAAGAAAAACATAGTGTTTAAGGTATAGAAACCATTTTGAGATGTGTTAAGTGACTGGTGGAAAATTCAAAGGAGTGGATTCTTTTTGCTTTCAGTTCATAGAGTCACAAGGCTTCTGAGCAGAACTCTGAAATCCAACTCACAGGTCTCTGGCAAAGGGACAGCAGGCCACTGTCCCAGAGCCAGGAAGTTATCAGCCGGGTCACAATGTCCAACTGCTTCCTGCCTCCCCCATCAAACAGTGCAGGGCTGAAAGGGTTAAACAACCAAGTTCCGAGGGTCACGTGCAGAGGTATATGTGAGCACCCTGAGAAATGCTGTTGGAGGTGTTCCTTCTCTTATCTCGATGTGGGCTGTTAGGTGTCCTTTGTGTAACCCCCAAGGCTTGTGTCAGAGGCAATGTTTGCAAAAACTGTCTCCTGGCTGTGGCCTTTGCAAAGGCTTTTGTAAAGATTAAGCTGTTTGATAATCAGGTAAACTTGGAGCTGAAAGGGACTTTAGAATTTGCCTACTTGGCCCCCTGCCCTCTCCATCTCTCTGTCTGTCTCTCTGTCCATCCCACCCCGTGCACCGAGTGGGTGTGGGTGTGCGTGTACGTGTGTTTGTGTGTGCGCATGTGCATATGTGTCCTCTCTCTCTGCAGGACATAGTTGCAGCTCACATAGGAACCATGAGTTACCCAAGGACACAGTGATGGCAGCCATTTGTACTGGGGTGAGACGTGAGTTCACAGCCTCACCTGAGGACGGCTGGTTGGCTTCTGAACTGTCCCCCTCCACTCCAGGTCACATCTTTTCTCCCTCCACACCATCTCAGTTCCACGTGCTTCCTCACGGCTGGCTGCAGGAAGGGAACTAAGAAACACTAGGCACATGGTGGTTTTGACAGAGGGGTTCAACCAGCACTTGGCAATGCTAGACAATGCCCGCTCTACCCTCAAGTAAAAAAAAAAAAAAAAAAAAAAATTAAAGAAATAAGTTTTAAGTGGCATCAGCAGAAACAGAAAAAAGAAATACAAAACTTTTACTAATATCCTATGCCCCATGCCCATGTAGGAGTTGGACACTGACATTTTCGTCAAGCACTTATAGGGCCATAGCCAGGGCAGTCTGGGGAATTCTTCCTGAACAGACTACAGCGTTCCATCCACTGTGACTCCTCCTCAGGTCAGTGCAGGCTTTTACCCTTAGTGGGTTTCTGGCCCATCATGTTCTTACTATTTCGTGGTCAAACTCAGGTCATCGGGCTTGGAGGAAGGTGCCCTCACCTGCTGACTCCTTGCTTTCTATTTTTTGTTGTTGTTGTTTTGTTTATTCCTTTATGTTATGTGTGCACAGATGCTATCTAAAGCCACACCAGAAGAGGGCATCATATCCCATTACAGATGGTTGTGAGCCATCATGTGGTTGCTGGGAACTGAACTCAGGATCTTTGGAAGATCAGTCAGTGCTCTTAACCGCTGAGCCCTCTCTCCAGCCCTTACCCACTATATAGCCAGGCTGGCCGGCTCCTGCCTCAGGGTCTGGAGTACTGAGATCATTATAGGTTTACCTTACCACACCAATACTTTTGCATTTATTTATCTATCTATCTATCTATCTATCTATCTATCTATCTATTTATTTATTTAGATTGCATTCAAGCGACAAGAGCTAGCATACACAATGTGTCTCTAAAGTCGTGCACAGCTGGCCTCTTATCAAGCTCTCCGCCCGCTGGGTAAGGGCAGCATCTCTATCTTACATCAGGGATGGCAAGTGAGAGACTCACTTTAGTGTTTCCCACAGTCTCAGGTAGCAATCCCCACAACCGAGAACTGTTCCCTAAGTTCCTCTGGATGGCGCTGTTCCCTCTGCCTGCCCTTTCCTGCTCCTGGTAGTCAGCTCACCTTTTCTAGTTGGCACACCATCTTGCTAAGACCTTGTTTGAGGTCCTGCACTTCACTATCTTATTCTGCAAGGGATTATGGGTACCTATTCCTCTGACCTCTGCTCTGGGGCACCCCGGGTTCTTGTACTTTCTCTGCACCCATTCCACACTCATAGAGAACCCCAGATGTTCCAATGGCTCCTTGTCTTACTTCCTTCAGCTCCAGTTTCTTCCTTATACAGGTGGCCCAGTCACAGGAGAAACCTTTACTATCCTTAAACACGCTGTGGAGAAAAGGGAGGAAGGCAAGCTTCCCCACCCCTCACCCCTAATCAAACACATTTTGATGAGGGATTAGGCTCTACCATGGCATCACCTACCCCTACCTATATCCCAGAGGCTGAAAAATGTGGGGGAGCATATAGAAAAAAATTACGAATAGAACATGTAAAACATGTAAACACCAAAATGAGTTTTTACAGACGTAGTAAATGCTACAGACATTTAACCCCTGTGGAAGCAGCATTTTCATCGTTATTTTAGAAGAAAAATACTTCTTAATTTTTATGCACCTTTTCCAATTATATTTTTACTCTTTGACAATTTCCTACCCATATGCAACTAACGTTAACCTCTCCCACTCCCAGTCTTCACATTTATACCAGTCTTCCCACCAGGTACATGGCTGTTCACATGCCCTTTTGGTGTGTCACCCACTGAGCTTAGTAAATTCGCCTGCAAGAGCTTGGGGGGTTATTTACAGGACAAAGGCAATTTATCAGTGCTTACAGCAAAGAAGAAAACAACACCCACATACGTCACCACCTGTCAATCAGGGAGGGGCGGGCTTCAGGAGCCCTTCTCTGCCCAGTGATGAAACTGGCAGGCCCAGTCTTGTGCAGGTCTTGTGCGGGCAGATACAGCGAGAGTTCATGGGTGCATTGTTCAGCTCCTGTGACCTGGCTACACTGAAGACATTGTTTTGAAGCAGTCCTTCCTCACCTCTGGCTCGTGCAATTTTCCCACCCATGCAACACTTTTTAATCTCTATTTTTACCACTTTTCGATTGCTTCTTAGTAGACCAATGATTTTGTTCTACTTTTTTTTTTTAACAGAAGTAATGTAAAAATAATTTATTGCTTAGTCAGAATTTGTTTATTAGTAGAAGTTGGGATACATCAAATTAAGGATTAAAGAATATTAATTTTGTAGCACTTCAAGTTATGTGTGAAGTTAAGAATTTCACACATGTTCGTTTGTTCAAAAAGCATATGCTAGGGCTGGACATGGTGGCCTTAAACCCAGCACTTAGGAGGCAGCAGCATGCGGATCTCTGTGAGTTCGAGGCCAGTGTAGTCTACATAGTGAGTTACAGGGCACGTAGGCTACATAGTGAGATCCTGTCTCAAAAACAAACCTCCAAGACAAACAAACAAACAAAACCCCAATAAACACATGCACTAAGCACATGATAGATTTATAACTTAAATGACACCTTATTAAATATAATTACATAGAACTTACCTTGGACAGGTATTCAAATAAAAAAATGTATCCATTAACCAGGATGAAGAAATAATGGGAAACTGGACCCGTTTCCCCAGGCTAGCTTACCCATTTCCACAGGCTAGCTCTTAGCTCCAATCCTTGAAAAGCATGCATACCATCCCTCATCCACGGATTTTCACTCTTTAATTGTTTGGAAGAAAGGGACTCCGGGAATTGAACCCAAGGCCTTGTCCAGGCAAGGCAAGTACTCTACACTGAACTACATCCTCAAAAGTTGTGTTTTTGAGACAGGGTCTCATTGTGTAAGGCAATCTGACTTTGAACTCACTCAAAAGCTCAGGATGACTCTGAACTCAAGATTTCCTTGCTTCTGCTTCTGACTCCTTAACTGCCCCACCCCCACTCCCACCCCCACCCCCACCCCCATGCTCTGGTGCAGCCCTTGGACTGAGCCTCTGTGCTATGGCAGTGAGTAAGGCATGGCACTGGGAAGCGAGTGACAATTGTATGAAAGGGACAGCCAACCACACAGAGCTGTCCCCAGTTTAAGGTCTTGCCACATACTGTGCTCAGTAATTTTCGAGTCATCTTTATCCTACTTTGGTCTTGGTAGGTTGGAAGGAAAATCAGAAGTGATATAGATAACGTTCTTAATCAACTGAGCTTAAAATAGCTGAGTTTTACACTTTACCACCCCGTTCCCCCATCCCCCACCTCTCCCCCCTTCAACCCCCAGTGAAACCTCCAGTACTTGAAGCAGAGGCCTACTCATTCCTCTGGGAGAGATTTAGCCAGTTTGGTCAGTGAGTTAAATCAGGGGAGAAGAACACCACCCCCCTTGACCCACAATAGTTTATTTTCCCGTCCACAATAAACTGCAGGGGAGAGCTCCACTAGAGAACAAAGCCTTGATGAGTTCAATTACGGAGGATTACACCGAGTCCTGCTTCAAATATTTTGGCCCTGTGTCTCATTCCCAGGGCTTCAATTACCCCAGCATCATTTATAATCCTCCTGACATTCTTGTAAAGCAGGTAGGTGGGAAGGACTACTCTCTGTAGTCTTAAAACTCTGGTTTGACCAAGGCGGAAGTCTGCAAACAAAATATAATTAGCAAATTTCATTTAAGAAAAAAAAAGGGGGGGGGGGAATACTGAAATTTCCACTTTTGTTAACTGCTTACCCTAAATGCTAGCTGATGCTTTTTACCATGGTGTGCGTGTGCCTGTGTGTGTGACATACAACTTCATCAGCCATATTTTCACTGGGTAGACAAACTTTCAAAGGAGCTAAATATTGTCAGCTACTTTATTCCGTCTCAAAGGGATTACAGAGGGATTGGCTTGAAGATGAAAGCTGGAGGTTCCTCACTTAAGGGGCTTTCTACTACTCCTGTTGGCCAAGAGGCCCTTGATATACATCTGAAGATAAATAGTTAATAAAGGTGTTTGGACTGCAACATCTGTTACCATCCTTGGAAGCTGCCCTGAATTGCGGAGTGGAGCATCAAATCTTCAGAGGGTTTGTTAAGACAGAGATTGATTGGGGTCACCGGGTTACCCAGAAGTAAAATCCTCACCCTTATCTTTAAAATGCAGTGTCCAATTGATTGTCTCTGGATCATTACACAGAGCGCATAGAGAGTTAGGCACGGAGGAGAATGGTCAAATATTATCCTTTTCAAGATACTTCCAAAATAAACTATCACCGTGCTTTGATTTTCGGGGAGGATTCCCAAGACAGGAGTGGCAGCCACGGTCCAGAGGTGGAAGCAGCTATGATATGCAAGTACATCTGACAGATTTGCATCCAAAGGGGAGAAGAGGGCCCCATCAGCTTTTTCTTGTTATATTCCCAACACAAATAGCAAATCTATGTAGGGAGGAGCAGCTGGATGAAATTGCAACCTATAGGTGAGGTTTCCCCTGCCATTCCCAAGCCAGAAGTCAGAATATCTGAGATGCTTTCCGCATTAAGATGTAAGAGGCATTGGCCACCAAAGATCATCTTCAATTAAGTCAAAAGAACCAAACCCATCCAGACTGTACCATTATGCCAACGCTCGACCTTGAACAAGTCAGTTTGCTTTCTGGTCTGCCGTGACTCTCCCTCATTTCTTTCCCAAGAAAGAAGCCAAATCATTCTTAACATTCTCTTCAGAATTTGAACTTGAAAATCTACTGTCTTTGTTGCAATTGGTAGCTATACTCCAAGTCTTGTTTTTTGGCCTATGGCTCCTCCATCCCCAGAGATGGAGGCTTTCTACAGAGGAAGCCCAAGCCTTGATCAGTGGTACCATAACGTTAAAGACCTAGAAAACCTGGTCCTCCACCTCTGGGACACTAATGCGTAGAGAGAATCTCTTGTATCCTTTATGGATGCAGGACCTGTCAATCAAGTGCTGATTGGCCTATAAACTTAGACAGAAAACAGAAGGTAGGACATCCGGTGGAGACATTAAATTCTGGGATAGAGAGAAGGAGTGGGAGTTTCACCTGGGAACATGGACGAGGGTAGAAACCATGTGTCAGAACTTAAAATAAATGAAATATTAAGTTATGATCTAATCCAGGAACCAACCAAAAAGCTCATGGCTAAGGTGTTCGTAAATATATTTTGAGTCTCAGAGTCATTATTACAGAAGTTTGGGGCCAGGAGGAAAGCCACACACACAACACTAATATTTAGTGACTTTTGAAGAAAACCAGTGAGCAAATGCACACATTCCTCAACCCGATCTCAGAAAATCTTGGAGAGCCGATGCCCCCAGAAGAAAAATCAAGGCTGAGAGTGGTGGTACACACCTCTAATCAGCACACTCGGGGAGCAGAGGTAGCTACTTCGAGGCCAGACTGGACTATATAGTGAATTCCAGGTCAACCAGGGCTGCAAAATCTTTAGAAGGTGTTCTGATTACTGCTGCCATAAAACCAGGAATGAGAAATTTAAATCTCCTTACCACCTACATTGTCTTCAAGCTTGGCTGGAGTAAACCAGGACTAATGTTAGGACGAATTTCCATAGAGGGACAAAAAAAAATGTATTTTTAGGTTGAGCAATATTCAATTATTTTTTATCAAGAAAAAACTATTTAAACACACACACACACACACATGACAAAATGACATCTCACCCACAGTTGCTGTAGAAAATGGCCTACACGCTTCTGAGATGACTACAATTCTCTCAGTTTCCTCTTTTGCATGATGAGCAGTCAGACCTGAAAGCTAACTCCCAACACCCAGATTCTCGACATGGTCTGCTGTGGGAAGCTGCTGGAATCTAACAGTCAAAGGAGCCAACAGTTCCCAGGGCGGCATCTGCTCAGAAAGGAATGTGTGAGAAAATACCAGGGCAAACTCACCACTATATTTTATATCCTTAGAACAGAAGGGAGACATTGAGGGATGTCTGCTTTTTTTCTCCTTTTCATATGTGAAAGGTCAGCACTTAGAAGCTGGAATCTCACACTCTCTGTGAGTGTGAGAATCCCTGAAAAGGCCTGTAGTTGGGATGCCAGGGACCTGCCAACCGTCCTTTCTTCCTAACACTAGACTGACTACATTCACGTGTATTTCACCAGCATTAAAAGTTGCAAGCAAGAATCTGGTGTCGAGGATCTTGTTTATAGTGTGCAATGCTGTATATGAACTAGGGGAGGGGGGGACTGAGCTGTTTGTAACACAATTTGCAAAAGACTTTTGTCATCCAGTCATACTATGAGATACTGTTCGACCTTTCAAATCAGTACACTTTTAATATGGAAGATAGGGCTGGAGAGATGGTTCAGAGGTTAGGAGCGCTGGCTGCTCTTCCAGAGGTCCTGAGTTCAATTCCCAGCAACCACATGGTGCCTCACAACCATCTGTAATGGGATCTGATGCGCTCTTCTGGTGTGTCTGAAGACAGCGATGGCGTACTATATAAATTAAATAAATAAATAATTCTGTAATATGGAAGATAGATCCATACTTAGAATTGTCACGGGATGTTTTTTTAAGAAAAAAAATCATTTCCCCATTCTCGTCTCAATTCCAAATCATGTGAGAAAAAAGGGGAAATCTACTCTTAGTATCACTGCTGTGCTTTTAAACAACCAGGCACGCGTATAAACACACCTGTGTAGATTCCTCCTCAGACAGTTCACATGGCTCTGGTCCTCACCTCACAAATCTAGGTGCCTCGGTGAGCCCCTGCACATTTCCAGAGACTTAATGATTGCTCCCATTCGAAGGCTCGGATGTTTTCTGTTCTCTCGAAACCCATTAATATGCGCTTGCCAAATTCAGAATTACACTGTAGAAGGAGGAGAGCCATACCAGGGACACAACAGCCTAACTTGAGTTAGTCTTTATTCTTTTTCCAAAGGCAAGATGCTTCTGGCTGGCCCATAGCTGAGTTTGCTCATTGTGCGAGGCAGCAGAGGCATTCCTACTAATCCCCCTCTCCCCTAACTAAGCAAGTCAAGCTTAGGGAGTAGGGGTGGGAGGAAAATTATATAATTTGAGTTAATTGGTTTGGGGCTACCCAAAGCCCCAGCTGTATCGAAGGGAATTGTTTGGTCTTCAAAAACCCAATTAGAGACATTCAGTACATGTAAAATAGATTTTATTCTTCTTGTTGTCAAGCTGTTGTCAAGAGACTGGCTTCCATACCATACGGGAAAATATCCCTTCATTACGGCTGCCCAAAGGCATCCTGAAAACAGGTAGATCTAAAGGCATGGGGGCCGGCTATAAAGGAACATGCTAAGTAGCTCATTTCTTTTACAGGTTCAGGAATGCAGCACCAGAGATAACACAGGAACTCCAGTGACCCTCGAGGTACTATAGAATGTGTGCTCGCTAATCAAATGCTTTGAAGAAGCAACTCCATCTGTTACTTTTTTTCTAAGTAGAGATTGGTTGGACAGGTTTGAAGCATTCATGGTTGACTTTCCTGGATCTAAAACAAACCTATGAGGTGCCCTGGATAATGTGTAAGCGGTGGCCACAGAAATCAACTTTCAGCAACCACAGTGTGAGTTTCTACCTGGGCAGAGAGAATGAGAGCCGTTGCACAGTTAAAGTGATTGGAAGCCTAGTAGGTTTTGGATCCAACAGTTTATGCTTGAAACTGGTTTTCGATGATGACCACAAAGATCATTCCTTTTTAATCTACGTATTTATTTATTTCTGTTTCTTTAGACAGTGTCTTATTATGTAGTCTTGGCTGGCCTGGAACTCACTATGTAGACCAGGCTAGCCTCTAACTCAAACAGATCCACCTACCTCTACCTCCTGAATGCTGGAATAAAAGGCATTTGCTGCCACTCCTGGCCAAGATCATTCCTTTTTGTGGAAGGTCCATTTGACCTAAAAAGACACTAGAAGGAACAAGCAGCCCATGGAAAAGTCCCACCTTTGTTTAGAGTCATTGCTTGATGTAACAGATGTGCAAATTGTTCTTCTGTGAGAGAGCATTGTGTGCATAGCACAAGGAAAGAGAGGTCAAATCAAAAGACTTTCAGCCTCACTCCAATGAGAACCACAGAAAGTCTGTATGTCCAAGAGTACAGATATGCACGGGAGGATGAGCAAAGATACACAGAGCTCCTCGGAAATGTCTTAACCGTATGGAGGTTGAAGGTGGGTCTTAAAATCCTGGGGTGTTCTTCAGAGCTGCAACGGCAGATGATGGAAGACCCCCTAGCAGCCATTCAGGACCCCTCCTTAGTTTCACTTTGTTGGGGAAAATGTTT